>NC_135232.1:878337538-878637538 GCF_051348905.1 Ranitomeya variabilis
TTTATTTATTTTTATTATTTTTAACATGGGTTGTGTTGAGTATGCGTTTTCGCAGCAAAAAAATGCAGCGGAGACGCATACACAACGTGTGCACATAGCCTTAAATTCTGGCAACAACTGCCTCGACAGATCCGTCAAAAAAAGGGATCCAGTGCATCAGTTTTTTTACAATCTGCACAGGATTTTTCTTTTCAACATTTTGATGGATTGTGGCTGACTGTAAAAAATGGAAGTGAGAAAGAGGCCTTAGACTGTTAAACAACTCACCGCTCACCTTTCCATTCATCCTCACTGCTCACAGTCCCCCATCCATTCCTTGGCGCCTCATCTTTCTGGCGCTGGGTGCTGCAACACGATGCTGGGACTTCTGTAGTAGCATATTTTGTGCAATTGCAGTTTTAATGACACTGCAATCCCTTATTATATAATATAGCGAAAATGGAAAAAGTCAGGTGAAATGGAGGAAAAATGTAATTCCACCATTGTTTTCTTTGCCTCTTTCAATATGTGGAAAAATTGATCTGGCAACATGGATCTCCTAATTAGTACAATTATTTTGATACTAAACTTGCCTAGTTATCAATATACAGTACCTAATTTGGACGTGTCCGTGTGTCTGTGCATAATGAGTAGTGTTGAGCATTCCGATACCGCAAGTATCGGGTATCGGCCGATATTTGCTGTATTGGAATTTCGATACCAAGTTCCGATATTTTTGTGATATCGGAAATCGGAATCGGAAGTTCCCAGTGTATGGTTCCCAGGGTCTGGAGGAGAGGAGACTCTCCTTCAGACCCTGGGATCCATATTCATGTAAAAAATAAAGAATAAAAATAAAAAATATGGATATACTCACCCCTCCGGCGGACCCTGGACCTTAGCGATGTAACCGGCAGCCTCCGTTCCTAAGAATGCAGTGAGTGTAGGACCTACGATGACGTCGCGGCTTGTGATTGGTCACGTGAGCGGGCACATGAGCGGTCACGCGACCAATCACAAGCCACGACGTCATCGAAGGTCCTTCACTCTGCATTCTTAGGAACGGAGGCTGCCGGTTACATCGCTAAGGTCCAGGGTCCGCCGGAGGGGTGAGTATATCCATATTTTTTATTTTTATTCTTTATTTTTTACATGAATATGGATCCCAGGGCCTGAAGGAGAGTTTCCTCTCCTTCAGACCCTGGGAACCATCCAGGATACCTTCTGATATTTGTGTCCCATTGACTTGTATTGCTATCGGGTATCGGTATCGGCGAGATCCGATATTTTGCCGGTATCGGCTGATCCAATCCGATAACGATACTTTCGAATATCGGAAGGTATCGCTCAACACTAATAATGAGTCATCCATAGTTGGGCGTAACCATGGATACCTAAGGAGAGGATCTCATCAGAGTTCATCTCAAAAGTGAAAACCAAAGTGTTCAAATCAGCTTTCTTCACAGAAAGTGTGATGCAATTACATATCCACTTCTATTCCCATATAGGGACAGTGGATGGACAATAAATTTGACAACTCCAATTACCCTAAGTGTGCAACATCAAGGAATTCATCTACCAACCATATCAGTGGATCAAGATCGACAAGAAAAAAGCAACCTGTTGCAGTACTATGCATACAGGCTTGCCATTCGTGACAAGTTCAATCCCCATTTATCGTTGACAGTTACGTCAAAATTGAATCTGACAGGATCGAATATATAAAACAAAATCAAAAGGCATCAAGCGTCGACAGTTATGCCAGGGTTATGGATCACATCCATAATGCTGCATTACACTAAGGGCTAAAAGTTGGGACACCAGTAATTTTACCATCCACTTTCATTGGAAGCCCAAGAGCTATGCAGCAAAATTACCAAGATGCCATGACAATTGTCTGAAAATTCGGAAAGCCAGATCTTTTTGTTACTATGACCTGTAACCCAAAGTGGAAAGAAATTACTGAAAACTTAGAACCACGGTAAAGGCCAGAGTTCAGACCAGATTTGGTTGCACGAGTATTTAAAATAAAACTCCAAGCCGGGCTTAACGAGATTTTGAAAAAACCGTGTAGTTGCCTATGTGCATGTAAAAGAATTTCAAAAACTTGGACTACCACATGCTCTTAATCTTCGAGAGGAAGATAAACTGAGGGAGTAAGAAATAATTGACAAATTGGTCTCAATCCCAAAGGAGACAGCAAATCCAAAACTGCATGAGGCAGTGATGAAGCAGATGATTCATGGCCCATGTGGCGAAGATCAACCTGGTGCTATATGCATGACAGATGGTCAATGCGCAAAAAAATTCCCAAAGGAATTTAATACAGAGATAAACCCCAATGTTGACGGTTATCCACAGTACTGTCAATAAAATACTGGGAAAACCAGACGAGGAACGCGAGAAATCGACAATAGATGGGTAGTCCCATACAACCCTTATTTATTACTCAAGTACAACTGCCATATCAATGTTGAGATATGTGCTTCAATAAAAAGTGTTAAATATCTTTTCAAATATGTATACAAAGGACATGACTTTGCCAATATCAAGTTTGATACATTAAACTGGAATGAACCAGCCATGTATCTAGATTCTCGGTATATAAGCGCCCCTGAGGGCATGTGGAGAATCAGAAAAAATAAAATGCATAATGCTTCACATACCATTAAAAGGCTTGCTGTTCACCTTGAAAACAAGCAGCAAGTGTTTTTCAAAGATGGTAATGTGGATATGGTTATTTCAGACTCAAAAGCCTCTACTCTACAGGCTTACTTTGAGCTAAACAGAGTTGACACTTCCGGCTGTCATTTTTTGTACAGTGAAATCCCTGAACACTATGTCTGGGATAGAAAATCTGTACTAGAAGGATGGAAAACAGACGGGCTCAATTTGGGAAAACAATTGCCCGAATGTATACAGTCTCTTTAACAGATGGTGAGCTGTATTACCTAAGACTCCTTTTACTTCACGTAAGAGGAGCAAAGTCTTATGCTGACTTAAGGACTGTAAATGTAGTCGTACATGACATGTATAAAAATGCGTGCATTGATCTTCATCTTTTGGAAGAAGATTCCCAATGGGAAGACGGTATAAGAGATGCAATCGCTTTCCAAATGCCCTACCAACTTCACAAATTATTTGCTATAATTTGTGTATATGGGGAATCAGCTAAACCATTGGCATGATGGCAAAAATATAAAACCAAATTTATGGAGGATTACACCAGGCGGTATACTCCAGAAATTGCTGAGCAACTGGCTCTTCGTGATAATAATGTAATGCTCTTAAGCAATAAAAAGTCCTGGGCAGACTACGGATTGCCAACTCCAGTAAATGTTCCAGATGAAATAGTGGACCAACTGAATTATGCTGTAATAAAGCAGGAGGCTGAGCAATTGAATGTTATTCTTAATGAAGCCCAGAAATCAGCTTTCAATGCAATTATGCAAGCAGTCAATGCTGCATCACAGCCAGACGACACTAGCTCACACTGTTTTTTTCTGGATGGCCCAGGAGGCAGTGGGAAGACATTTTTGTACAACTGCTTGCACAGGACACTACAAGCAGAACTGAAGTCTATTTGCTCAGTAGCCTCCACTGGCTTGGTGGCTACATTACTACAAAACGGTAGCACCTACCATTCCAAGTTTGTCCTTGGAATTACAACAAATGAGACCACAGTGTCAAAAATTAAGCCAACCTCACTTCAAGCAAAGGAGCTTAGGGAGTCATCTGTCGTTATTTGGGACGAAGTAACAATGACTCCCTATTTTAATATGAACGCTGTGGATAATTTGTTCCAAGACATATGTGGAAAAAAAAGACCATTTGTTGGAAAAGTTTTCATAAACGGTGGTGACTTTCGTCAAACCCTACCAATAGTGGAAGGTGGAAAAAGAGCCCAAATAGTACAGTCCACCATTGAATACTCAAAATCCTGGAATCAGTTTTCACGGTTCCAGTTACAACAGAATATGAGAATGTCTCAGGATGAAGTTGAATACCTCTCATGGTTACTGAAACTTGGCAATGGAGAGTTGTCAAATGTATATAGTCTACCAGAAGACACAATTGAAATCCTGAATTCTTTTATTGAAGAGGGTGATTTAATTACAGCTATTTTTGGCGACTCAATTGAGATTACCGATGCAACGGTAGAAGCAATTGCCAATAAAGCAATTCTTACGACATTGAATGATGACTTTCACACGTTGAATGACAAAATTCTTAGTCATGTTCAAGGAGAACACTCAACATATCGCCCCGTCGACACAATTGCTGAAGAGGAGGGTGTGATTCTCACAGATTACCCTGTAGAGTTTTTTAACTATTTGAATCCTACTGGGATGCCTTCTCATGAACTAAAGCTGAAACCAGGAGCTGTAATTATGCTCCTGCGTAATCTTAACAGAAAGTGTGGCCTTTGTAATGGCACAAGGCTTTATGTGAAAAGCTTAAAAGCAAACGTTGTTCATGCCTTTGCTTTAAATGGAAAAGCAAAGGGTCAGACAGTTCTTAGGGTATGTGCACAAGTCAGGATTTCTTGCAGAAATTTCCTGAAGAAAAACGGAAATTTTCTGCAAGTAATCCGCATTTTTTTTTGCGTTTTTTTCCCATTTTATTTGCGGTTTTTTTAGCATTTTGCAAGCGAAATTAGCTTGCAGAATGCTAAAGTTTTCCAAGCGATCTGTATGACTGTATGGTAAACAGTAATAAATATGATAAAAATGTGTGTATATATATATATATATATATATATATATATATACAACCAGCAACTTATATATAACTATATCTTGTAGGACATCACCACGTATGATTAATAACCAAGTGGAAACAAAAAAAATTATGATTGAGTATAAATAGTGAAGTATAACTCAACCAAAAAATTAATCAATCCAAAAATAAATAATAATATGTCTAATTTAATAGTGCAATGCATAAATAAGATAAAAAAGATAAATTAAAAAAACGAATGTTCATACAATATTAGGTAATAGATATGAAGTCCAATGATCAAGTGATCAAAGGACCAAAGAATTGATGGTGCAGATGATACAATATCAATTCATAATACCAACCAGTTTGAAGCTCCACTGTCCCCCGCACACACCACTCCAACGCACGTTTCGCTGCCGCTTCGTCTGCTGAGATTAGCATGGCACAGGTTACAAATTACTATTTTTTTATCTTAGAATTCTCTTTAAAGAAGTCCCAGACTGGGGAACACCTAAGTCTTTGACAGAAATTCAAGATTGTCAATGCTCTGCGAAACAGTTGCCTGCCTTCTCATTCTAGTCACCTCACTGCCTATTTCCACCTGTTTCAGTTCTGTCAATCCCTTCCTCTCAGTTTTGCATGCCTTGCTCTACATACCAGATTCCCAGGTTGGGCCGGTGACTTCATCATCCACCATCTTGTCTTCCACCACCGCACCTTTGTGCTACTGACTTGGTGACTTAACAACAACCTGACTTATCAGAAACTGTGTCTCATCAATCATTGTTGAGACATGAGAGTCAACAGGTGCTCTCGTCCGCTGGCCTGGATGTCTTAAGAAAAAGAGCATGGACCAGGTCTCATCCCACTGATCACCCACACTCCTTTCCTGAGGGCATAAGACTACTCAGACAACACAGGGTAAGGGTAAAAAAGTATGGCAATACTTTATTGAACCACGAAACAGACCATACCATATAGAACAGTCCCAGCAAAATACCTAAAATGGGGCAAAATTACAGAGTCTCACCCTTCCGCTGACTCGCCAGGATTAGAGGAGCTGCGACTTCGTGGGCTTCCATGGCTGACTACCCCCACCAGTGGCACACTGCTTTTGGTGGGCACCTGCAGACAAAAGGTAATGACAAGCTTACGAAGCTGACCATTCATTGAGGCACATGGTCAGGTGGCTGCAGGGTCCTAACCTGTCTTCTCTGAATGTTTCCATGGGCCAAGTGACTGGAGAGCCCCATCATGACTTCCCAAAACATCTCCATGGGTACAGTGATGGTGTCATGTCGGACGCTGTTCAGACTAGGTCGTCCGACAGACAGCGGTAATTCCGCTGTTGACCACTATTTGCTCATTGGCGTCTGCTAGATTTTGTCTAGCTGTTCCGGGGTTAATTTACCTGATCCTCGGATTGGAAGCTGGGCCATTCCTATGGCCTTTAAATAGTTCTCCTGTTCATTGGGCGTCGCCGATTATAGCTTCTCTCTTGTGCGTTGTTATCTCGGTCTGGAGTGGAGAGCTGGTTTGGAGATTCGTTGCTGGTGGTGTATTTTCCTCTGTCTTATTTACTCCTTCCTAAATTTGTATTTATTTTGCCATGCACATTTATAGTGTATTCCTGAGTGACTGCGGCGTGGTGTATATTTTCCTTTATCCTTGTCTGTTCTATCTGTGGGTATTGGAATATTACCTCTTCACTGGGTGGAGGGCGGAGGTATCAGCCTAGGGTTATTACAGGAGTTAGGGTGAGGTTCGAGGCCTGGACATGCACACCATCACTGTAAACTCCAGGTAGAGGGTCAGTCAGGATTTCCCTAGTCTGAGGGAAACTGCAGGGGCCCGGGTATTTAGCTCTCGCTCACCTAGTTTCCCCGTGACAGATGGTCAATGGAGCAGATTTGAATTATTCCAGGCTAGGGCCATGGTCCCTTAAGTTGGCATCCTGTAGAATGTCAAATCTGTGCTCCCCTTGACCGTGGTTCTGTAGAATGTTTCTGCAAGTGGATAGAGATCCCTTTTTATTCCCACATCTGTGCTTCTGGTCATCATCCACAGGTCAGTGGGAAGATGGGATGAGATTGTCTTTCATTGTTTGAGTATTTAATCAATTTGCATAGTTAATAATAATATAAAATAATCTTTATTATTATATAGCACTAACATATTCCGCAGCGCTTTACAGTTTTGCACACATTACACTGGTCAACAGCATTTTTGGTGCCAAAGATATTTCATCGAATTTAGGGTATTTTTGGGGTGCTGATTCTGAATATGTCATCAGTTTTGCCAGATTGGCTCAAGTTTTTGAGATTTTTGGTATCTTATTTATAGCACTTGTTGGTAAATGCGACGCATCATCTCATTAATTTCTTTGGATTAGTACTTGAACTGAGCAGTTCTCAATATAGTTTTGTGTTAATTAGTGTTCTAAAAGTTTGTTCATAGCTTGATTTTTGCACTAACTTTATGTTGTTGTCTGTTTTCCAGTGAAAAGCATGAACTCATCAAGAAGAAGTTGTCTTAACGATCCAGACTCATTCTGTTACATTTGTGGTGAATACACACTGCCAAAACATAGAAGAAACATAACAGACTTCGTAAAAAAAGTGTATTTTGCCTATTTTGGGGTTATGCTTGGGGACCAAGACAAGTTTTGGGCACCACACATAGTGTGCAAAGCATGTATCGAATTATTACGAAAATGGAGCAAAGGACAAAGAAAAAGCTTCAAATTTGGTGTTCCAATGGTGTGGAGAGAGCCAAAAAATCATCATGATGACTGTTATTTATGGTAAACACAGGTACAGGCACATCTTCACAATGAGGGACAGGCCTTCTTGCAGATTCCATGTTACTCCCATTTTCATTTCTTATGCTTATTGAATCCTTGCACTTGCACTGCACAGAAATAACAGTCATCATGATGATTTTTTGGCTCTCTCCACACCATTGGAACACCAAATTTGAAGCTTTTTCTTTGTCCTTTGCTCCATTTTCGTAATAATTCGATAGATGCTTTGCACACTATGTGTGGTGCCCAAAACTTGTCTTGGTCCCCAAGCATAACCCCAAAATAGGCAAAATACCCTATTTTTACGAAGTCTGTTATGTTTCTTCTATGTTTTGGCAGTGTGTATTCACCACAAATGTAACAGAATGAGTCTGGATCGTTAAGACAACTTCTTCTTGATGAGTTCATGCTTTTCACTGGAAAACAGACACCAACATAAAGTTAGTGCAAAAAATCAAGCTATGAACAAACTTTTAGAACACTAATTAACACAAAACTATATTGAGAACTGCTCAGTTCAAGTACTAATCCAAAGAAATTAATGAGATGATGCGTCGCATTTACCAACAAGTGCTATAAATAAGATACCAAAAATGTCAAAAACTTGAGCCAATCTGGCAAAACTGATAGCATATTCAGAATCAGCACCCCAAAAATACCCCAAATTCATTAAAATATTTTGGACACCAGAAAAAAATTTTTTTTTTGTTGACCTGTGTTATCATCAATGTCCCCGATGGGGCTCACAGTCTAAACTCCCTATCAGTATGTCTTTGGAATGTGGTAGGAAACCGGAGTACCCAGAGGAAACCCACGCACACACGGGAAGAACATACAAACTCCTAGCAGATGTTGTCCTTGGTGGGATTTGAACCCAGGACTCCAGCGCTGCAAGGCTGCAGTGCTAACCACTGAGCCACCGTGCTGCCCTAGTTTGTCCTCCACAGTTTTGCAGCTCCATGGACTTATACAATGGGTAATCAACATATTAGCAAACATTGATTGTTTTAAGACTCTGCGTCCCTATCATCCAAAGATAGCAGAAAATAATCTGTAGGAGCATAAATAAGAGGTTAACAGCAGACATTCAACAATTCACAAGCATCAATTCAAGAGTCAATGTTCAGAAAATATGAACAATAGTCTATATTTCTTGACTCACTGAAGAAAAAGACAAAAAACACATAAATTCAAGAAAAAACGTTCAGATTCATATGAACGATAGGCTGTTTCTTCACCTACTGCAAATATATGTCTGGCATAATTAAGATTAAATGCTGTGTCATCACATTGCTCCCCCATCTTAATTAGCCAGATGTGATAGGTTTTTGATCCTCCTTCTCCTGGTCCTTGGCTTGACCTGGATAACTCCTTACATAATTGACGAGAACCAACTCGTATCTATTGCATCCACACTTGGCGTCCTCTGCATCCCATGGTTACCGAATCAAATCCGACTAAGAGTTGGAGGTTTGGTGCAGCTCCAGTATTTGCCATTTTTTGAAGTGGCTATACATCCACTCCAGTCCTCTTCCCAAGGCCAAGTTGGTGGGGTTGGACATAGTGGCGTTCAAAACCACCTGCTGTGTATGCTTCACCTATGGTCTGCTAGGTGAATCTATATACCTCCTTGGACAGTGACTGCAAACACCAGTCCAAAGCAGCTCCTCTGCATCCGCCGGGCTGAATAGTATCCCACTACTGACACCAAGTGTGGAGACATGAAGGTCAGTGGGTGCTCTCATCCGCTGGCCCAGCTATAAGAAAGACAGCAAGGACCAGGACTCATCCCACTAAACATCCGCACTCCTTTCCCGTCGGCATAATATTACTCAAACAACACAGGGTGAGGGTAAAACAGTATGGCAATACTTTATTGAACCACCAAATAGACAATGACATATAGATCAGTCTTAGCAAAATACCCAAGATGGTGTAAAATTACAAACACTTCCCCGTCCATTAATGCATGCCTTACACCTTGTAATTGCTAGGTTTCGCAAAGCAAAGTTTATTTTCAGAAAAAGAGAAATACACTGGCGCTTGGAGAGTAAAAAACGAGAAGGAGGAGCGGGGAATAGGGAATAGCTGCTGGTGATAAAACAGGGTCTGTGCGTACCCTGTGAGCTTTGAGAAAAACAGGAAATTGATAGTGTATCACCTGCGCTGGTAATTGAAAGCTAAATAATCCCCCAAGAATAGTGATAGGCAAATAAAGGCTTTCAATGGTTGTACATGAGTACTTACTAGATCCCAATACGGTATCGTGGCTGCAAATCTTTCATGTGCTAAGAGTCCGATTTGTCACTGCCGGATGGTAAGAGCGCTGAGGGTCCGGTTCACCGCTGCACGATAGTAAGATCAGGGGAGCTGGACTCACTCCACGTGAGTCAGGTATGGTAGACGCGCGTCCTTCTACCATACCTGACTCACGTGGAGTGAGTCCAGCTCCCCTGATCTTACTATCGTGCAGCGGTGAACCGGACCCTCAGCGCTCTTACCATCCGGCAGTGACAAATCGGACTCTTAGCACATGAAAGATTTGCAGCCACGATACCGTATTGGGATCTAGTAAGTACTCATGTACAACCATTGAAAGCCTTTATTTGCCTATCACTATTCTTGGGGGATTATTTAGCTTTCAATTACCAGCGCAGGTGATACACTATCAATTTCCAAAGTTTATTTTCAGTTTAAAAAAAAAAAAATTGGTCACCTGTAGCAGTCAAAGCATTTTTTTTGGAACTTAATACCACCATTATGTACCAAATTCTTAATTTTTTTGAGGGTTAAATAACACCGACATGTACTACAGAGCCTGTAATAGTATATGAATGAGTAATTGAATCCAGAAAAATGTTTCAACGAGGGAAAGTGAAAGGCGGGCACCTGGGTGATATCATTGCAAGTACATGCTGCAGATCTCTGCTAATTTGCATTGTGTTGTTTAGTTTAGGAACAGACTGTGGGATTAGGGAGATATAGGGTTTCATCCACTACCATAATATAAAAATCAGCTCTTTTTAGAGCCAAATAATATTGGTTAGTACCAGCATATACTAAAACAATTTTGGGGTGCTTTGGAGCTACATAATATTCCTGTGTACCAGCATATCAACATTTTTTTTGACAGCTAAACGATATTCGCCAGTGCCAGCATATAGTAACATCCTTTTTAAAAGTTGATTGCTAAATAATATTCCTTGTCTAATGCTGAAATAGCTAATATTTATCTAGCAGTTGTGCAAATGGCGCAAAACCTGTAATTTCTGCTGTTGGCATGTCTCGTAAAGGTGATAAAAAATTGTTTTTTATTGCTTAACTAAATAGCTTATCTTTATCTAGCAGTTGTGCGACTGGTGAAAACCTTTCAAAGATACGCAAATGTCACAATTTACCAGTGGTAAAAATTTTCCTTAGTCTGCTGTTGCCATGTAAATGAAAGGCGATATTAAAAAATTAGAATTTTCTATTGGTTAAATAGAGTATCTTTATCTTGCAGTTGTGCAACTGTCGCAAACCCTGCAGAGATAGGCAAATGTCACACTTTACCAGTGGTTACAATTTTCCCTAGTTTGCTGTTGCCATATGACAGAAAGGGGATATAAAAATATTAATTTTCTATTGGTTAAATAAATAGCATAGCTTTATCTAGCAGTTATGTGACTGGCGCAAAGCCTGCAGAGATGTGACTATTTACCTGTAATTTTCCTGAGCCTGCTGTTGCCATGTGTAATAAAGCTGATATCTGAAGAAAATACCCACACTTTGGTAGATACAGGGAATTTGTACATAACACCTCTGTGAGGATACAGAGGATGAGGTTCTTTATTTTCTCAGATGGTAAAGCTGCCCACTCTTCTTGGCAAAAAGCCTCCAGTTCCTGTAAATTCCTGGGCTGTCTAGCATGAACTGTGTGCTTGATATCTCCCGAGAGTGGCTCAATGATATTGAGGTCAGGAAACTGAGATGGCCACTCCAGAAC
This sequence comes from Ranitomeya variabilis, assembly GCF_051348905.1. Taxonomy (NCBI): domain Eukaryota; kingdom Metazoa; phylum Chordata; class Amphibia; order Anura; family Dendrobatidae; genus Ranitomeya; species Ranitomeya variabilis. The sequence continues at coordinate 878,349,028 of NC_135232.1, forward strand.
CTTCACATTGTTCTGCTGTAGCCAATGACAGGTCGTCTTTGCCTTTTGTTTTGGATCATTGTCATGTTGGAATGTCTAAGTACAACCCATGCCAACTTTCCTAGCAGTTGTGGACGACATTTTTGTTGGTCTACCTGACAATGGTTTTGTTTTTACAGAGCCCCTGATTTTCCATTTGTTAATCACAGTTTGAATGCTTCTGACTGGCATTATCAATTCCTTGGATATCTTTTTTGCATCCCTTTCCTGTTTTATACAGTTAATCAACCTTTTCCTGTAGATCCGTTGACAAATCTTTTGCTGTCCCCATGACTCACAATCCAGAAATGTCAGTGGCTGGATGAAAGATGCAAGAGTCTGTCTGAATCCCAGAAACTCACTTAGCTTTTATGCGCACACACTGATTACAAGAAAACAGGTCACAGGTGAGGATGTTACCATTAGTAGCCATTCAAACCATTTTTTGTCAACTTCTGTGCATGTTATCAGGCCAAAATCACCAGGGAATGTGAACTTTTGATCAGGGGCATTTGGATGTTTTGGGTTGTCATTATGGTTTAAAAAGAGAAAACACAGAAGTTTGACAATAAATGGCTTCACCCAACCAATTAACCATGAGTGGAGAAAATTGTTGGTGTTATCATTCATATTCTCTGAAAAAAGGCCAAATAAGTAAAAATGCTGATAGTGTATCTAAACTTTTGAGCACAACTCTATGTATTCCACTATCTAGCTAACAATTTTCAATGATGGAGGGACCTCCCAAATGTAGTAGAGCCCTCCCAAATGTATGACACAGGGCCACATGAGGGCCCTTCCCAAACTCATGTTTCACGGCACCTGCTGTCCCTCTGAAAATGTCAAGCGAGGGCCGCATAATGACATGGCAGTGGACATGGGCATGTTTCAGCTGGCATTGTAAAGTGATGGGGAATATGCCTTCCATTATCTAGCTAACAATTTGGAATTAGGGAGGGACCTCCCAAATATACGTGTGAGAGCCCTCACAAATGTTAAAAGGAAAATTTAAAGCCAAACCGCTCCGTGTAAGCACATGCTAAAGGCAAGGTATAGTTTTTTTTGCATTTTTTTAATTTTTGTTTTGCTTTATATACATGTAATTATGAAGGAAAAAATGCTTCTTAGCATTTTTCCCTTTAAAAAAATTAGGCCTAGTAGGTCTTTTTATAAATCTGTAAACCCGACGCAACAGTCTGACAACATTATTTTCAGATACCATATGCGAGTCAGAAAGGCATGCAGTCATCTTCTTATCTTCTTCATGCTGTTCCCATTTAGTTTTAGCTCTTTCTCATCCATTTTAGCTTTTTTCTCAGGCCCCCAGGCCTGTTTGTTGGGTCCAGCAGAAAAATATTCGGCTTTCCCATTGGCTTGCATTGGATTTGTTATTCGGAACGGATACACGAATATTAGAAATAATTTGTGACGATTTTCCCATATCTGAATGTTTCACTAGTCGCTCATCAGTATGGATAAGTAATTAAAAATGGAAAAATATTTCAATGCTTTTTTGGACTGTTATGTAACATCAAAATGTACCACAGGTCACAATAGTATATGGATGAGTAATTGAATACAGAAAAATGTTTTTTTGGAGTGTTATATAACATAGAAATGCTCCACCAAGCACCGAATACTCTATGGATGACAATATAGTCAATTTTTTTCACCAAAAAATGTAAAATATAATCAATTACCACAGCGTTATATTTAGTGGACTGCCAAGTCCTAATGCCTGTCTAAATACTGTATTCAGCCACTCTCCCTGTTCCTGCAATTTTCTCTCCCACCTTAGACTAAATGCAGATTATATCTGATACAAACAGCAGAGCACAAAATTAGCCCTAAAAAGAACTGTTAGAATGATAGTTTAGCTTCAGCACCAATATCAACATTACAGGACTCTGATTTGTTAAACTGTGCACACACACCTGGACATGTACTCTTCCTCCAGTAACAACTGTCACAGAGCTGTTTAATGGCTTCAAAGTGCTGAGCCTGGTGGCTCCTGTCCTTTTATAACCGCTGATGATGTCACATGACCAGCCAATCACAGTAATGCCACTACTAAGATGGCTACAGCATTACAGTGACACACTGTCAATCCCAATGTTTATTGGCTGTGTAACAGGTGCTAAACATGCAGGGCTGGGATTTGAATTTGAAATTGAACACCAGCTAATGCTCACCACGGAACGAGCACATTCGAGCCCCCAGATACTCAAGTGATATCCGATTATCTCCTAGCATGTTTTATCATCTCTAATGACTAATTGAATCTAGAAAAACATTTTGAACATTTTTTTGCAGTTTGATATAGCAACGTAATGTATCATTAACCACATTAAACTCTATGGATGACAAATTGAATCTAGAAAAAAATTTTTTTTTTAGAGCTTTAAATATCACCATTATGTAGCTCTAACCACGGTAAACTGTATGGATGACTAATGAATCCAAAAATGTTTTTAAAACTTTTTTTGGATTTATATATACCATCGTAATATAACACTTACCAGTGCATTAAAGTCTATGGATGACTAATTGAATCCCCAAAAAAGTTTTGAACTATTTTTTAGAGTTTTATATACCATTTTAATGTAACGCTAACCATACTAAACTGTATGGATGACTATTTAAATCTAGATTTATTTTTTTGTTACTTTTTTTAGTCTTATATACCACTGTAATGTAACACTAACCTCGTTGAACTCTTTGGATGACTAATTGAATCCAGAAAAAAAAACTTTTTGGGGAGTTTTTTTTATACCACTGTAATGTAACACTAAGCATGTTAAACTCTATAGGTGACTAATTAATCCAAGAAAAAAATTGTGAACTTTTTTTATGGCTTTAGATACCACCTTAATGTAACACTAAGCAACATAAACTGTATTGGTGACAATATAGTAATTTTTTCACCCCCCCCAAAAAAAATGTGGTCATATGCTGCAGCTATATATTTAGCAGCGGACTGCAAAGCCCTAAGCATTACTTAGAGGCTGTATTCTGCCACTCTCCCTGCTCCTGCAACTCTCCCTTGGCTAAATGCAGAATCTATCTGATAGAAACAGAAAAGCACAGGATTAACCCTTAAAAGGACTGCTCGCATGATTGTTCATCATCAGCACCAGTATCACCGATTAAGGACTATGATTAGTTAAACTGTTTACACACAGGCCTGAATAACTGTTCCCTCCAATCACAACTGTCAATGAGCTATGCAATGGTGTCAGTGAGCCGAGCGAGGCGGCATCTGTCTTTTTATAACCTCTGATGAGGTAGTGCGGCCAGCTTATTACAATAATGCCACTACCAAGATGGCTACAGCATTACAGTGACTGGCCCTGCATGCTTATTTACTGTGTAAGGCTGGAGTCACACTCAGCGTAAGACAATACGGTCCGTTTTTTACGGCCGTAATACGGCCGTAATACGGAGAAATGTTCCCGAAATAGTGATCCGTAGGCAGGGTGTGTCAGCGTATTTTGCACATGGCATCCTCCGTATGTAATCCGTATGGCATCCGTACGGCGATATTTTCTCGCAGGCTTGCAAAACCGACATCTAATGGATTTATGTGCTCAAATGTTCGGTAAAACATATATACAGTATATATATATATATATATATATATATGTCATTGAGACACATATATATATATTCTGTATTTAGATTTAATTAAGCGCGTTATTTGTGACAAGCCGGTAATTCAATTGCCGGCTTTTCATTTCTCCTTCCCAAACCCGACAGGATATGAGACATGGTTTACATACAGTAAACCATTTCATATCCCTTTTTTTTGTATATTCCACACTACTAATGTTAGTAGTGTGTATGTGCAAAATTTGGGCACTGTAGCTGCAAAAATAAAGGGTTAAATGGCGGAAAAAATTGGCGTGGGCTCCCGCGCAATTTTCTCCACCAGAGTGGTAAAGCCAGTGACTGGCGGCAGATATTAATAGCCAGGAGAGGGTCCATGGTTATTGGCCCCCCCCTGGCTACAAACATCTGCCCCCAGCCACCCCAGAAAAGGCACATCTGGAAGATGCGCCTATTCTGGCACTTGGCCACTCTCTTCCTACTCCCGTGTAGCGGTGGGATATGGGGTAATGAAGGGTTAATGCCACCTTGCTATTGTAAGGTGACATTAAGCCAGGTTAATAATGGAGAGGCGTCAATTATGACACCTATCCATTATTAATCCAATTGTCTGAAAGGGTTAAAAAACACACACACACGTTATTAAAAAGTATTTTAATTAGTGTTGAGCGATACCGTCCGATACTTGAAAGTATCGGTATCGGAAAGTATCGGCCGATACCGGCAAAGTATCGGATCCAATCCGATACCGATACCCGATACCAATACAAGTCAATGGGACTCAAGTATCGGACGGTATTCCTGATGGTTCCCAGGGTCTGAAGGAAAGGAAACTCTCCTTCAGGCCCTGGGATCCATATAAATGTGTAAAAGAAAGAATTAAAATAAAAAATATCGCTATACTCACCTCTCCGACGCAGCCTGGACCTCAGCGAGGGAACCGGCAGCGTTGTTTGTTTAAAATTCGCGCTTTTACTTGGTTACGTGAAGTCCCGGCTTGTGATTGGTCAGGGCGGCCATGTTGCCGGGACGCGGACCAATCACAGCAAGCCGTGACGAAATTACGTCACGGCTTGCTGTGATTGGTCCGCGTCCCGGCAACATGGCCACCATTAACCAATCACAAGCCGTGACGTCACGGGAGGCTGGACACACGCGCTTTTTAAAAAGCGCGCGTGTCCAGCCTCCAGTGACGTCCCGGCTTATGATTGGTCATGGCGCCATGCTGCCGGGACGCGGACCAATCACAGCAAGCCGTGACGAAATTACGTCACGGCTTGCTGTGATTGGTCCTCGTCCCGGCAACATGGCCGCCATTAACCAATCACAAGCCGTGACGTCACGGGAGGCTGGACACGCGCGCTTTTTAAAATGGGCGCGTGTCCAGCCTCCCGTGACGTCCCGGCTTGTGATTGGTTGCGCCGCGGTCAACCAATCACAAGCCGGGAGGCTTGTATAATACATCAGCTGAGAGGTGATACATGGGAATGTGAGACACATCCTGCAAATTCGACCAAACTTATTATGCAACAATTGATGTTTTGACAACATTGGCAGTTTCCCCTTGTTTGGTTTAGTTCATCCTCACTCATTTTGTGCGCCGCGGTCAACCAATCACAAGCCGGGAGGCTGGACACGTGCGCATTTTAAAATTTTAAAATGGGCGCGTGTCCAGCCTCCCGTGACGTCCCGGCTTGTGATTGGTTGCGCCGCGGTCAACCAATCACAAGCCGGGAGGCTGGACACGCGCGCATTTTAAAATTTTAAAATGCGCGCGTGTCCAGCCTCCCGGCTTGTGATTGGTTGATCGCGGCGCAACCAATCACAAGCCGGGACGTCACGGGAGGCTGGACACGCGCCCATTTTAAAATGCGCGCGTGTCCAGCCTCCCGTGACGTCCCGGCTTGTGATTGGTTGCGCCGCGGTCAACCAATCACAAGCCGGGAGGCTGGACACGCGCGCATTTTAAAATTTTAAAATGCGCGCGTGTCCAGCCTCCCGGCTTGTGATTGGTTGATCGCGGCGCAACCAATCACAAGCCGGGACGTCACGGGAGGCTGGACACGCGCCCATTTTAAAATGCGCGCGTGTCCAGCCTCCCGTGACGTCACGGCTTGTGATTGGTTGCATCTCCCATGTGACTGCGACGCAACCAATCACAAAGCCGGGACGTAATTTTAAAATCCTTAAGGACCTGAAATTACGTCACGGCTTGCTGTGATTGGTTGCGTCGCCCATGTGACTGCGACGCAACCAATCACAACGCCGGAACGTAATTTTAAAATCCTGAAGGACCTGAAATTACGTCACGGCTTGCTGTGATTGGTTGCGTCCCGGTCACATGGGCGGCACGCAACCAATCACAAGCCGGGACTCACGTAAAGGAAAGAAAAGCGCGAATTTTAAACAAAGAACACTGCCGCTTCCCTCGGTAAGGTGCAGGCTGCGTCGGAGAGGTGAGTATAGCAATATTTTTTATTTTAATTCTCTCTTTTACACATTTTTACATTAATGTTGTTTCGATACCGATACCCGATATCACAAAAATATCGGATCTCGGTATCGGAATTCCGATACAGCAAGTATCGGCCGATACCCGATACTTGCAGTATCGGAATGCTCAACACTAATTTTAATGAAATAAACAAACAGGTTGTTTTAGTATTTTATTGCTCTCTCAATCCATCCGGAACACCCTCGCTTGGCAAAATAATAAACCCACAATATACATACCTTCGGATGAACTGTCAGGTCCCACGAAGTAAATCCATCTGAAGGGGTTAAATCATTTTACAGCCAGGAGCTGCACTAAAGCACTCGCTCTTGGTTGTAAAAACCCCGGGTGCTGAAAGGAAATCAGGGTGATCTGTACTTACATTGAGTCGCGGTGAGGCGCCCTCTGCTGGATGAACTCATATGAACTCGAGCGTGGGAACTGTTGTGATCCCTAGTGGCTGAGGATCACAAATAGATCAGCAAGTGATTAAACTAAGGACGAGCTCTAGGGAGATGGTAACTGGACTGATCGCAAATCTGAACCTATCCAAAACAACTAGAGGTAGCCGGTGAACGTGCCTAAAAAATTCCTAGACGTCTCGAGCCAGCCTGAGGAACTAGCTACCCCTAAAGAGAAAGAAAGACCTCGCTTGCCTCCAGAGAAATAATCCCCAAAGATATAGAAGCCCCCAACAAATATTAACGGTGAAGTAAGAAGAAGGCACATACTTAGGGATGAAATCAGATTCAGCAAAAGAGGCCCACTAGTACTAGAAAGCAGAAAATAGAGCAGGGGTCTATGCGATCAATAAAAAACCCTTACAAAATATCCATCCTGAGATTTCAAGAACCCACACACCAACTAACGGTGTGTGGGGAGAAACTCAGCCCACTAGAGCAACCAGCAAGCGAGGGAATTACATTTTAGCAAGCTGGAACAGAAAACATGATAAACACTGCTGATCAAAAAATGAGCAAACAAAACTTAGCTTATCCTGGATGGACTGGGAGCAAGGTAGTCAGAAGGAATCCGAGTAGCACTGATTACATCGACAGCCGGCAACAAGTGGAAGTAAAACAGAGCTATATAGGAACCTCCCAGAGGATAACGAACCAGCTGATAGCCAGAGACCAGCAGGATAACAGATAAAGCCACCAGGGGGAGCCCAAAGCAAAAGTCACACCATACCACCAGTGACCACAAGAGGGAGCCTGAACACAGAGTTCACAACAGTACCCCCCCCTTGAGGAGGGGTCAACGAACCCTCATGAAAACCACCAGGGCGATCAGGATGAGCCACATGGAAGGCACGAACCAAATCGGCTGCACGAACATCAGAGGCGACAACCCAAGAATTATCCTCCTGACCATAGCCCTTCCATTTAACCAAATACTGGAGCCTCCGTCTAGAAATACGAGAATCCAAGATCTTCTCCACCACGTATTCCAATTCTCCCTCAACCAGCACCGGGGCAGGAGGCTCAACCGGAGGAACCACAGGCACCACATACCTCCGCAACAACGAGCGATGGAACACATTATGAATAGCAAATGATGCTGGGAGGTCCAGACGAAATGACACAGGGCCAAGGACTTCCAGAATCTTATAAGGACCGAAAAACCGAGGCTTGAACTTAGGAGAGGAGACCTTCATAGGAACGAAGCGAGAAGACAACCACACCAAGTCCCCAACGTGAAGTCGGGGACCCACACAGCGACGGCGGTTGGCAAAGAGCTGAGCCTTCTCTTGAGACAGCTTCAAATTGTCCACCACATGATTCCAAATCTGATACAACCTATCCACCACAACATCCACTCCAGGACAGTCAGAAGGCTCCACCTGACCCGAGGAAAAACGAGGATGAAACCCCGAATTACAAAAGAAAGGAGAAACCAAAGTAGCAGAACTAGCCCGATTATTAAGGGCAAACTCGGCCAACGGCAAAAAAGTAACCCAGTCGTCCTGATCAGCAGAAACAAAACATCTTAAATAAGTCTCCAAGGTCTGATTAGTTCGCTCGGTTTGGCCATTCGTCTGAGGATGGAAGGCCGACGAAAAAGACAAATCAATGCCCAATTTAGCACAAAAGGTCTGCCAAAATCTAGACACAAACTGGGATCCTCTGTCAGAAACAATGTTCTCAGGAATCCCGTGCAAACGAACCACATTTTGAAAAAACTGTGGAACCAACTCGGAGGAGGAAGGCAACTTAGGCAAGGGCACCAAATGGACCATCTTAGAAAAACGATCACACACCACCCAGATGACAGACATTCTCTGAGAGACAGGGAGATCTGAAATAAAATCCATGGAAATGTGCGTCCAAGGCCTCTTCGGGACAGGCAAAGGTAACAGCAAACCACTGGCTCGAGAACAGCAAGGCTTAGCCCGAGCACAAATTCCACAAGACTGCACAAAGGAACGCACATCCCGCGACAAGGAAGGCCACCAAAAAGACCTGGCCACCAAGTCTCTGGTACCAAATATTCCAGGATGGCCCACCAACACCGAAGAATGAACCTCGGAGATGACTCTGTTGGTCCATCTATCCGGGACAAACAGTCTCTCCGGTGGACAGCGATCAGGTCTATCCGCCTGAAACTCTTGCAGCACACGTCGCAAATCTGGGGAGATGGCAGACAAAATCACCCCTTCTCTAAGAATACCAGCCGGCTCTGAATCTCCAGGAGAGTCAGGCACAAAACTCCTAGAAAGAGCATCAGCCTTCACATTCTTCGAACCAGGCAGGTACGAAACCACGAAATCAAAACGAGAGAAAAACAACGACCAACGGGCCTGTCTGGGATTCAGCCGCTTGGCTGACTCGAGATAAATCAAATTCTTGTGATCAGTCAAGACCACCACACAATGCTTAGCTCCCTCGAGCCAATGTCGCCACTCCTCAAATGCCCACTTCATAGCCAACAACTCCCGATTACCGACATCATAATTCCGCTCGGCAGGCGAAAACTTTCTTGAAAAGAAAGCACATGGCTTCATCACAGAGTCATCGGAGCTTCTCTGCAACAAAACAGCCCCCGCTCCAATCTCGGAAGCATCAACCTCCACCTGGAAGGGAAGTGAGACATCTGGCTGACATAAGACCGGAGCCGAAGAAAACCGGCGCTTCAGCTCCCGAAAGGCCTCCACAGCCACAGAGGACCAATTAGTCACATCAGAACCTTTCTTGGTCAAATCCGTCAAAGGCTTAACAACACCAGAAAAATTAGCTATGAAGCGACGGTAAAAATTAGCAAAACCCAAGAACTTCTGAAGACTCTTAACCGATGTAGGCTGCGTCCAGTCATGAATAGCCTGAACCTTGACTGGGTCCATCTCAATAGTAGAAGGAGAAAAAATGAAACCCAAAAAAGAAATCTTCTGGACTCCAAAAAGACATTTTGAGCCCTTCACAAATAAAGCATTGTCACGCAGGACCTGAAAGACCATCCTGACCTGCTTAACATGAGACTCCCAATCATCCAAAAAAAACAGAATATCATCCAGATACACAATCATAAACTTATCCAGATATTCACGGAAGATGTCGTGCATAAATGACTGAAAGACTGAAGGAGCATTAGAAAGTCCAAAAGGCATCACCAGGTACTCAAAATGGCCTTCAGGCGTATTAAATGCAGTTTTCCATTCATCACCCTGTTTTATACGCACAAGGTTATACGCACCACGAAGATCTATCTTGGTGAACCAACTAGACCCCCTAATGCGAGCAAACAAATCAGTTAACAATGGCAAAGGATACTGAAATTTGACCGTGATTTTATTCAAAAGGCGATAATCAATACAAGGTCTCAGGGAACCATCCTTCTTAGCCACAAAAAAGAATCCCGCACCAAGAGGGGAAGAGGACGGGCGAACATGTCCCTTCTCCAAAGACTCCTTTATATAACTCCGCATGGCAGCATGCTCCGGCACAGATAAATTGAAAAGTCGTCCCTTAGGAAACTTACTACCAGGAATCAAATTTATAGCACAATCACAGTCCCTATGAGGAGGTAGAGAATTGAGTTTGGGCTCCTCAAATACATCCTGGTAGTCTGACAAAAATGTAGGGACTTCAGAAGGAGTGGACGAAGCAATTGACACCACAGGAGCGTCACCATGAATTCCCTGACAACCCCAACTTGACACAGACATAGCTTTCCAATCCAGGACTGGATTATGAGTCTGCAACCATGGTAGACCCAACACGACAACATCATGCAAATTATGCAATACAAGAAAGCGAATCACCTCCTGATGAACAGGAGTCATGCACATGGTCACTTGTGTCCAGTACTGAGGTCTATTCGTAGCCAATGGCGTAGAGTCAATTCCCCTTAGTGGAATAGGGAATTTTAAAGGCTCCAAATCAAAACCACAGCGCCTGGCAAATGACCAATCCATCAGACTCAGGGCAGCACCTGAATCTACAAAGGCATTAACAGGGTAAGATGACAGGGAACAAATCAGGGTAACAGACAAAATAAACTTAGGCTGTAAAGTACCAATGGTGACAGATTTATCAACCTTTTTTTTGCGCTTAGAGCATGCTGAGATAACATGAGCTGAGTCACCACAGTAAAAGCACAACCCATTTTGCCGTCTATAATTTTGCCGTTCACTTCTGGTCAGAATTCTGTCACATTGCATAGATTCAGGTGTCTGTTCAGAAGACACCGCCAAATGGTGCACAGGTTTGCGCTCCCGCAACCGCCGATCAATCTGAATGGCCAGAGTCATTGACTCATTCAGACCTGCAGGCGTAGGGAACCCCACCATGACATTCTTAATGGCTTCAGAAAGACCTTCTCTGAAATTTGCAGCCAGGGCACACTCATTCCACTGAGTAAGCACCGACCATTTCCGAAATTTCTGTCAGTACACCTCTGCTTCATCTTGCCCCTGCGAGAGGGCCAATAACACTTTTTCAGCCTGGTTCTCAAGATTAGGTTCCTCATAGAGCAATCCAAGGGCCAGAAAAAACGCATCCACACTGAGCAATGCAGGATCCCCTGGCGCCAATGCGAAGGCCCAATCTTGAGGGTCACCACGCAAAAAGGAAATAATAATCTTAACTTGCTGAACGGCATCACCAGAGGAACGAGGTTTCAAAGAAAGAAACAACTTACAATTGTTCTTAAAATTCAGGAACCTAGATCTATCTCCAGAAAACAACTCCGGAATAGGTATCCTAGGCTCAGACATAGGACTGTGAACAACAAAATCCTGAATACCTTGAACTCTAGCAGCAAGATGATCCAGACTGGAGACCAAGCTCTGGACATCCATGTCAGCAGCTGAACTCAGAGCCACACCAAGATTAAGAGGAGGAGAGAAGCTAGCACAGCAGCTAGACACACGGCAACAACAAGAAAAAAAAAAAAAAACATTTCTCAAGGCTTCTTTTCTCCTGCTTCTGCCATGCAATTAACACTTTGTTGGCCGGCTGTACTGTTGTGATCCCTAGTGGCTGAGGATCACAAATAGATCAGCAAGTGATTAAACTAAGGACGAGCTCTAGGGAGATGGTAACTGGACTGATCGCAAATCTGAACCTATCCAAAACAACTAGAGGTAGCCGGTGAACGTGCCTAAAAAATTCCTAGACGTCTCGAGCTAGCCTGAGGAACTAGCTACCCCTAAAGAGAAAGAAAGACCTCGCTTGCCTCCAGAGAAATAATCCCCAAAGATATAGAAGCCCCCAACAAATATTAACGGTGAAGTAAGAAGAAGGCACATACATAGGGATGAAATCAGATTCAGCAAAAGAGGCCCACTAGTACTAGAAAGCAGAAAATAGAGCAGGGGTCTATGCGATCAATAAAAAACCCTTACAAAATATCCATCCTGAGATTTCAAGAACCCACACACCAACTAACGGTGTGTGGGGAGAAACTCAGCCCACTAGAGCAACCAGCAAGCGAGGGAATTACATTTTAGCAAGCTGGAACAGAAAACATGATAAACACTGCTGATCAAAAAATGAGCAAACAAAACTTAGCTTATCCTGGATGGACTGGGAGCAAGGTAGTCAGAAGGAATCCGAGTAGCACTGATTACATCGATAGCCGGCAACAAGTGGAAGTAAAACAGAGCTATATAGGAACCTCCCAGAGGATAACGAACCAGCTGATAGCCAGAGACCAGCAGGATAACAGATAAAGCCACCAGGGGGAGCCCAAAGCAAAAGTCACACCATACCACCAGTGACCACAAGAGGGAGCCTGAACACAGAGTTCACAACAGTACCCCCCCCTTGAGGAGGGGTCAACGAACCCTCATGAAAACCACCAGGGCGATCAGGATGAGCCACATGGAAGGCACGAACCAAATCGGCTGCATGAACATCAGAGGCGACAACCCAAGAATTATCCTCCTGACCATAGCCCTTCCATTTAACCAAATACTGGAGCCTCCGTCTAGAAATACGAGAATCCAAGATCTTCTCCACCACGTATTCCAATTCTCCCTCAACCAGCACCGGGGCAGGAGGCTCAACCGGAGGAACCACAGGCACCACATACCTCCGCAACAACGAGCGATGGAACACATTATGAATAGCAAATGATGCTGGGAGGTCCAGACGAAATGACACAGGGCCAAGGACTTCCAGAATCTTATAAGGACCGAAAAACCGAGGCTTGAACTTAGGAGAGGAGACCTTCATAGGAACGAAGCGAGAAGACAACCACACCAAGTCCCCAACGTGAAGTCGGGGACCCACACAGCGACGGCGGTTGGCAAAGAGCTGAGCCTTCTCTTGAGACAGCTTCAAATTGTCCACCACATGATTCCAAATCTGATACAACCTATCCACCACAACATCCACTCCAGGACAGTCAGAAGGCTCCACCTGACCCGAGGAAAAACGAGGATGAAACCCCGAATTACAAAAGAAAGGAGAAACCAAAGTAGCAGAACTAGCCCGATTATTAAGGGCAAACTCGGCCAACGGCAAAAAAGTAACCCAGTCGTCCTGATCAGCAGAAACAAAACATCTTAAATAAGTCTCCAAGGTCTGATTAGTTCGCTCGGTTTGGCCATTCGTCTGAGGATGGAAGGCCGACGAAAAAGACAAATCAATGCCCAATTTAGCACAAAAGGTCTGCCAAAATCTAGACACAAACTGGGATCCTCTGTCAGAAACAATGTTCTCAGGAATCCCGTGCAAACGAACCACATTTTGAAAAAACTGTGGAACCAACTCGGAGGAGGAAGGCAACTTAGGCAAGGGCACCAAATGGACCATCTTAGAAAAACGATCACACACCACCCAGATGACAGACATTCTCTGAGAGACAGGGAGATCTGAAATAAAATCCATGGAAATGTGCGTCCAAGGCCTCTTCGGGACAGGCAAAGGTAACAGCAAACCACTGGCTCGAGAACAGCAAGGCTTAGCCCGAGCACAAATTCCACAAGACTGCACAAAGGAACGCACATCCCGCGACAAGGAAGGCCACCAAAAAGACCTGGCCACCAAGTCTCTGGTACCAAATATTCCAGGATGGCCCACCAACACCGAAGAATGAACCTCGGAGATGACTCTGTTGGTCCATCTATCCGGGACAAACAGTCTCTCCGGTGGACAGCGATCAGGTCTATCCGCCTGAAACTCTTGCAGCACACGTCGCAAATCTGGGGAGATGGCAGACAAAATCACCCCTTCTCTAAGAATACCAGCCGGCTCTGAATCTCCAGGAGAGTCAGGCACAAAACTCCTAGAAAGAGCATCAGCCTTCACATTCTTCGAACCAGGCAGGTACGAAACCACGAAATCAAAACGAGAGAAAAAGAACGACCAACGGGCCTGTCTGGGATTCAGCCGCTTGGCCGACTCGAGATAAATCAAATTCTTGTGATCAGTCAAGACCACCACACAATGCTTAGCTCCCTCGAGCCAATGTCGCCACTCCTCAAATGCCCACTTCATAGCCAACAACTCCCGATTACCGACATCATAATTCCGCTCGGCAGGCGAAAACTTTCTTGAAAAGAAAGCACATGGCTTCATCACAGAGTCATCGGAGCTTCTCTGCGACAAAACAGCCCCCGCTCCAATCTCGGAAGCATCAACCTCCACCTGGAAGGGAAGTGAGACATCTGGCTGACATAAGACCGGAGCCGAAGAAAACCGGCGCTTCAGCTCCCGAAAGGCCTCCACAGCCACAGAGGACCAATTAGTCACATCAGAACCTTTCTTGGTCAAATCCGTCAAAGGCTTAACAACACCAGAAAAATTAGCTATGAAGCGACGGTAAAAATTAGCAAAACCCAAGAACTTCTGAAGACTCTTAACCGATGTAGGCTGCGTCCAGTCATGAATAGCCTGAACCTTGACTGGGTCCATCTCAATAGTAGAAGGAGAAAAAATGAAACCCAAAAAAGAAATCTTCTGGACTCCAAAAAGACATTTTGAGCCCTTCACAAATAAAGCATTGTCACGCAGGACCTGAAAGACCATCCTGACCTGCTTAACATGAGACTCCCAATCATCCAAAAAAAACAGAATATCATCCAGATATACAATCATAAACTTATCCAGATATTCACGGAAGATGTCGTGCATAAATGACTGAAAGACTGAAGGAGCATTAGAAAGTCCAAAAGGCATCACCAGGTACTCAAAATGGCCTTCAGGCGTATTAAATGCAGTTTTCCATTCATCACCCTGTTTTATACGCACAAGGTTATACGCACCACGAAGATCTATCTTGGTGAACCAACTAGACCCCCTAATGCGAGCAAACAAATCAGTTAACAATGGCAAAGGATACTGAAATTTGACCGTGATTTTATTCAAAAGGCGATAATCAATACAAGGTCTCAGGGAACCATCCTTCTTAGCCACAAAAAAGAATCCCGCACCAAGAGGGGAAGAGGACGGGCGAACATGTCCCTTCTCCAAAGACTCCTTTATATAACTCCGCATGGCAGCATGCTCCGGCACAGATAAATTGAAAAGTCGTCCCTTAGGAAACTTACTACCAGGAATCAAATTTATAGCACAATCACAGTCCCTATGAGGAGGTAGAGAATTGAGTTTGGGCTCCTCAAATACATCCTGGTAGTCTGACAAAAATGTAGGGACTTCAGAAGGAGTGGACGAAGCAATTGACACCACAGGAGCGTCACCATGAATTCCCTGACAACCCCAACTTGACACAGACATAGCTTTCCAATCCAGGACTGGATTATGAGTCTGCAACCATGGTAGACCCAACACGACAACATCATGCAAATTATGCAATACAAGAAAGCGAATCACCTCCTGATGAACAGGAGTCATGCACATGGTCACTTGTGTCCAGTACTGAGGTCTATTCGTAGCCAATGGCGTAGAGTCAATTCCCCTTAGTGGAATAGGGAATTTTAAAGGCTCCAAATCAAAACCACAGCGCCTGGCAAATGACCAATCCATCAGACTCAGGGCAGCACCTGAATCTACAAAGGCATTAACAGGGTAAGATGACAGGGAACAAATCAGGGTAACAGACAAAATAAACTTAGGCTGTAAAGTACCAATGGTGACAGATTTATCAACCTTTTTTTTGCGCTTAGAGCATGCTGAGATAACATGAGCTGAGTCACCACAGTAAAAGCACAACCCATTTTGCCGTCTATAATTTTGCCGTTCACTTCTGGTCAGAATTCTGTCACATTGCATAGATTCAGGTGTCTGTTCAGAAGACACCGCCAAATGGTGCACAGGTTTGCGCTCCCGCAACCGCCGATCAATCTGAATGGCCAGAGTCATTGACTCATTCAGACCTGCAGGCGTAGGGAACCCCACCATGACATTCTTAATGGCTTCAGAAAGACCTTCTCTGAAATTTGCAGCCAGGGCACACTCATTCCACTGAGTAAGCACCGACCATTTCCGAAATTTCTGTCAGTACACCTCTGCTTCATCTTGCCCCTGCGAGAGGGCCAATAACACTTTTTCAGCCTGGTTCTCAAGATTAGGTTCCTCATAGAGCAATCCAAGGGCCAGAAAAAACGCATCCACACTGAGCAATGCAGGATCCCCTGGCGCCAATGCGAAGGCCCAATCTTGAGGGTCACCACGCAAAAAGGAAATAATAATCTTAACTTGCTGAACGGCATCACCAGAGGAACGAGGTTTCAAAGAAAGAAACAACTTACAATTGTTCTTAAAATTCAGGAACCTAGATCTATCTCCAGAAAACAACTCCGGAATAGGTATCCTAGGCTCAGACATAGGACTGTGAACAACAAAATCCTGAATACCTTGAACTCTAGCAGCAAGATGATCCAGACTGGAGACCAAGCTCTGGACATCCATGTCAGCAGCTGAACTCAGAGCCACACCAAGATTAAGAGGAGGAGAGAAGCTAGCACAGCAGCTAGACACACGGCAACAACAAGAAAAAAAAAACAAAAACATTTCTCAAGGCTTCTTTTCTCCTGCTTCTGCCATGCAATTAACACTTTGTTGGCCGGCTGTACTGTTGTGATCCCTAGTGGCTGAGGATCACAAATAGATCAGCAAGTGATTAAACTAAGGACGAGCTCTAGGGAGATGGTAACTGGACTGATCGCAAATCTGAACCTATCCAAAACAACTAGAGGTAGCCGGTGAACGTGCCTAAAAAATTCCTAGACGTCTCGAGCTAGCCTGAGGAACTAGCTACCCCTAAAGAGAAAGAAAGACCTCGCTTGCCTCCAGAGAAATAATCCCCAAAGATATAGAAGCCCCCAACAAATATTAACGGTGAAGTAAGAAGAAGGCACATACATAGGGATGAAATCAGATTCAGCAAAAGAGGCCCACTAGTACTAGAAAGCAGAAAATAGAGCAGGGGTCTATGCGATCAATAAAAAACCCTTACAAAATATCCATCCTGAGATTTCAAGAACCCACACACCAACTAACGGTGTGTGGGGAGAAACTCAGCCCACTAGAGCAACCAGCAAGCGAGGGAATTACATTTTAGCAAGCTGGAACAGAAAACATGATAAACACTGCTGATCAAAAAATGAGCAAACAAAACTTAGCTTATCCTGGATGGACTGGGAGCAAGGTAGTCAGAAGGAATCCGAGTAGCACTGATTACATCGATAGCCGGCAACAAGTGGAAGTAAAACAGAGCTATATAGGAACCTCCCAGAGGATAACGAACCAGCTGATAGCCAGAGACCAGCAGGATAACAGATAAAGCCACCAGGGGGAGCCCAAAGCAAAAGTCACACCATACCACCAGTGACCACAAGAGGGAGCCTGAACACAGAGTTCACAACAGGGAACTTTTCCAAGGCTGCAGTTCATGAGAACATCCACCAGAGGGCGCCTCACCACGACTCAATGTAAGTACAGATCACCCTGATTTCCTTTCAGCACCCGGGGTTTTTACAACCACGAGCGAGTGCTTTAGCGCAGCTCCTGGCTGTAAAATGATTTAACCCCTTCAGATGGATTTACTTCGTGGGACCTGACAGTTCATCCGAAGGTATGTATATTGTGGGTTTATTATTTTACCAAGCGAGGGTGTTCCGGATGGATTGAGAGAGCAATAAAATACTAAAACAACCTGTTTGTTTATTTCATTAAAATACTTTTTAATAACGTGTGTGTGTGTTTTTTAACCCTTTCAGACAATTGGATTAATAATGGATAGGTGACATAATTGACGCCTCTCCATTATTAATCTGGCTTAATGTCACCTTACAATAGCAAGGTGGCATTAACCCTTCATTACCCCATATCCCACCACTACACGGGAGTGGGAAGAGAGTGGCCAAGTGCCAGAATAGGCGCATCTTCCAGATGTGCCTTTTCTGGGGTGGCTGGGGGCAGATGTTTGTAGCCAGGGGGGGGCCAATAACCATGGACCCTCTCTAGGCTATTAATATCTGCCGTCAGTCACTGGCTTTACCACTCTGGCGGAGAAAATTGCGTGGGAGCCGACGCCAATTTTTTCCGCCATTTAACCATTTATTTTAGCAGCTACAGCGCCCAAATTTTGCACATACACACTACTAACATTAGCAGTGTGGAATATGCAAAAAAAAAGGGGATATGAGATGGTTTACTGTATGTAAACCATGTCTCATATCCTGTCGGGTTTGTGAAGGAGAAATGAAAAGCCGGCAATTGAATTACCAGCTTTTCACTAACACCGCTGCGTATTTCTCGCAAGTCATACTGCTGGTCCATGTGTAATCTGTATTTTTCTCGCCACCATAGACTTTCATTGGCGTATTATTTGCGCAATACGCTGACAAACGCAGCATGCTGCGATTTACTACGGCCGTAGAAAGCCGTATAATACTGAACCGTAATATACGGCTGATAGGACCAGACCCATTGAGAATAATTGTGCCGTTTGTTTGGCGAGTTTTACGGACGTATTTTCTGCGCTCTTACGTCCGTAAAACTCGCTAGTGTGACTCCAGCCTAACAGGCACCAAACATGCAGGTCAAGTGCCAAGCATATCTGAGCACCCAGAAACTCTAGATATATCCATGTATCACCGAGCATGTTCGATCATCCCTGTTGTACAGTGGTACATTTGTTAAAAATAATAAAATAACTCCCCCATGTGGATTGCATCACAGAATATTTCACATTATATCTATATATAAACAAAATTGGAGTTCAGAGGTGATCATAAGCTTTTCTACAATGTATTAATCATTCAATGTATTATATTAATCATCCTACTTGTGAAATCACTGTAGCAGAGGAAAGTGTTAGAAAGACACAATTTAAAGCAAATACATATTTGTATTGGTCATCAATTTAATGAGAACAAGTCATCTGATTCATACTGCTCAAATTGAATGCTGTATGAATCAGATGATGCCTACACAAATGCAGCCATATACACGTTAAGGGTTTGATCACACGAGCAATAGTGTTGAGCATTCCGATACCGCAAGTATCGGGTATCGGCCGATATTTGCTGTATCGGAATTCCGATACCGAGATCCGATATTTTTGTGGTATCGGGTATCGGTATCGAAACAACATTAATGTGTAAAATAAAGAATTAAAATAAAAAAATATTGCTATACTCACCTCTCCGACGCAGCCTGGACCTCACCGAGGGAACCGGCAGCATTGTTTGCTTAAAATTCGCGGGTTTACTTCCTTACGTGAAGTCCCGGCTTGTGATTGGTCGCGTGCCGCCCATGTGGCCGCGACGCGACCAATCACAGCAAGCCGTGACGTAATTTTAGGTCCTTCAGGATTTTAAAATTACGTTCTGGCTTGTGATTGGTCGCGTCGCGGTCACATGGGCGACGCGACCAATCACAAGCCGTGACGTCACGGGAGGCAGGACAAGCGCGCATTTTAAAATGCGCGCGTGTCCAGCCTCCCGTGACGTCACGGCTTGTGATTGGTCGCGTCGCCCATGTGACCGCGACGCGACCAATCACAAAGCCGGAACGTAATTTTAAAATCCTGAAGGACCTGAAATTACGTCACGGCTTGCTGTGATTGGTCGCGTCGCGGCCACATGGGCGGCACGTGACCAATCACAAGCCGGGACTTCACGTAAGGAAGTAAACCCGCGAATTTTAAGCAAACAACGCTGCCGGTTCCCTCGGTGAGGTCCAGGCTGCGTCGGAGAGGTGAGTATAGCAATATTTTTTATTTTAATTCTTTCTTTTACACATTAATATGGATCCCAGGGCCTGAAGGAGAGTTTCCTCTCATTCAGACCCTGGGAACCATCAGGGATACCGTCCGATACTTGAGTCCCATTGACTTGTATTGGTATCGGGTATCGGTATCGGATTGGATCCGATACTTTGCCGGTATCGGCCGATACTTTCCGATACCGATACTTTCAAGTATCGGACGGTATCGCTCAACACTAACGAGCAAATAACATGGTCGAGTGCTATCTGATGATTTATCGGATAGCACTCGGACCAATGTCATAGTATGGGGCAGTGTACATCAGCAATTATTTTCACATGCGATTTCGACATGAGAAAACAATCATATGAAAATTTAGATTTTCAGATAGCTAAGAGAGTTGATTCTCACTTAGTTCGTTGGTCTCTTCGGTATCTGGTACACTGGAAAGGATACGGTCCTGAAGAATGGGTGTGGATACCAGCATCTGACATCCATGCGGTCAGGCTGATCTGGTCTTTCACGTGGCATACCCTGATAAACATGGTTCTGAGGTTCTGGTGGTCCCTCGTAGAAGGGGGCTACTGTTGCGGGTTTACCACAACAGAGTGGAGCCAGAAGACCGCAGTGTTTGAATTCTCCTACTCCTGCACTGATTAGAAGCACTTCACCTTCATATTAAACACATTTCTTTTAGCAGTGCAGGGGTTAATCTGCTCAGTTGAGAGTTCCTGGAAGGTTTTCTACTTAAGGCTCAGCTGTGCACTGCTAGCCACTCCCATCTCCTTTGTAATCTGGACCCTGGCTAGCACTCATTGTCAGAGTAGCTTTTGCTGCATGGCTGGAGGTTGTTGGTGGCTATTATTGGAAAAGGCATTTGGTGGATTTATCTATGACTATTGCTAGGTTTTGAATATGTGATAATTACCTGTCTTCTCCAACTCTGATTTAACGCCATCCTCCACTCCCTGGTGCATTCCTCTATTGTATGTGTGAGTATATTTGTATGTTTAGTATCTTTTGTTACTTCTTTTCATATTACCTTGTTAGTCTGGTTGGTGTATTATGGTACACTACTACTCCCCTTTACCCTAAGTAGGGGAGGGTACAGATGGAGGGCGGATTCACGAGCTAAGGCAAGATACGTGGCCCTGGTGTCTTTACCATCAGAAGTAATCCATGGAACAGTGAGAGCTAGGGAGCCCCTAGCGTTAGGGACAGAGAAGGATCCCCTGGTGCCAGGACACCCGACAACAGAGTCGTGACACTAAGGTGATGAAACAGGAAGCATAATGGGGATAAGAACAGTAGAATTGTCCTGCAAGCAAACGTGGATAGGGAAATTACTTAAAATAACATACAGCTCTGGCAAATATTAAGAGACCACCACATCAAATCCTTGTCATGGGCAGCCCAATCTCCAGACCTGAACCTCATTGAAAACCTCTGTAATGTAATCAAGAGGATGATGGATAGTCACAAGCCATCAAACAAAGAAGAACTGCTCGCATTTTTGTGGCAGAAGCCGTGTGAAAGACTGGTGGAAAACATGCCAAGACGCATGAAAGATGTGATTAAAAATCATGGTTGTTGCACAAAATATTGATTTCTGAACTCTTCCTGAGTTAAAACATTAGTATTGTTGTTTCTAAAAGATTATGAACTTGGTTTCTTTGCATTATTTGAGGTCTGAAAGCACTGAGTTTTTTTTTTTTTTGACCATTTTTCTTTGTCAGAAAAAAAAATACAAAATTTATTGCTTGGAAATTCAGAGACATATTGTTAGAAGTTTACAGAATAAAATTTACATTTTACTCAAAAATATACCTATAAAGAGAAAAATCAAACAAACTGAACATTTTGCAGTGGTCTCTTAATTTTTGCCAGAGCTGTAGAATAAAAAAAATAAAAAATAATAATGTTGAAGCGGGGGGTGGAGGTCCATGTGGATGAGTGCCTTATGTGTGTAGTTTACTGTGTTAATAAATAAAAAACAAAAAAATGACGTGGTCCCCCCTATTTTTAATAACCAACCAAGGGAAAGCAGATAGCTGTGAGTTGGTCTTATTATGCTAGGAAGGGGCCAATTTCATGGACCTCCCCAGCCTATTAATATGAGCCCCAAGCTGTCTGTTTTGCCTTAGCTGGTTTTAACAAATAGGGGAGACCCCACTGTCACAAGGGTGTCATGTCCCCCTGGAAGACCTGGAGTTAGACAGTCATGTTGGGTAATGAATCGTAGGTCTTCTTTATAGATGGTGTGATTTGTGTCCAATATTAAATGGATTTAGTTTCCTCTGGTGCTGAAGAGGTTAGCTGGTCAAAAACATGCAGGTCCATTTCAGCTGCTTCTGATCATGTCATTACCTCTTGCTATAAAAACTGAACACACCCTGCCCGTGAAAGATTCATTTTTCTGTGCATTAAGGCTAAGTGGTTGGAGTAGAGTTGTTGTAGCAGTGTTTTTTTGGTTTGCTGTAGTATATGTGTGTTTATCTCCTGGTCCCTGTTCCCATTTAATTAATTTCTCCCTGTCCCTATCCTCCTCCCTATTGTTGGTTAGTGCTTTTGTATAATAGAGGTTTTCTGTTATCCCCATTTTGTCTTTGTAACTTGTTTACCTTACATTTCGGTCCCATGCCTCATGGCTTGGGGAGGGTACAGATCAGCGTTAAACAGGAGCATAGTAAGGTCAGAGACTTGGGCTTCTCTACCTTCTAGAGTACCCCTGGGACAGGGATAGTTAGGGTCCTAGTTCCAGGGACAGTTTGAGGCCACCCTTCCTTATCGAAGACCGTTACAGCATGACACCCACATAGTTATTTTTAAATTATTTTATTTCACACTGACCACCAATCTAGCAGCATCATCACCCATGTTCCAGCAGTTATATAGGCTGGGTCATTGGTGGGGCTATTCAGTCACAGATATGCCAATACTTGGCATGGCTGTGATCGCTTCAGAAGTGCCAACAGCATGAGAGCTTGTTGATTGGCTGCACTGCAGCCTTTCAACAAGCTTTATTAAGCATCCAAACTCTAAACAGTAACATCGACTACCAGGAGAAGTCCGTATTTGGGCTTCAGCACAAGACACTAGGTGTCCTGTGCGAACCATGAACTTTACAGTTCAGGTTCGCTCATCGCTAGTCCTGAAAAATCTTCTAAGATAATTTATGACCAAATAACCATACAACATACATGTTTGTGCTCTGATGGTTGTGATTCACACAAAAGGGGACATTACATTTGTTTACAACTGTTTCTCTTCACTGGCATGATTCTCATTGAAAAGAAAAGAGCAGGAAGATGAGACACTTCATTATTCAGGTATCTTCAGGTCTAACAACTAAAAGACAGGAGAGTGATAATGCGCTTGCTGTATTGATTGCAATAAGTAAAGGTGTTTAGATTCTATGCCAAAAGAACTTATTAAACTGCTTAGTCTGGAGCCTGACAAAAGCACTTATCCTGCCATCCCAAGGTACATCTAGGAGAATATTTGATTTGTATAGAGAGACAAATATTTTGCTACTACAATATATATTTGCTAATGTGGTCATGCATCCACTCCGACATGCAGAATCCGACATGCAAAACTTGCATGTTTTACATTATTCTCATATCGGTAGCGTAGCTACTGGGGGGGCAGAGGGGGCCATCGCCCCAGGCCCTGTCACATGAAGGGGCCCACCGGGAGCCAGGGCCACGTCTGTGATGAGGCAGAACACCGCATAGGAGCAGAGCAGTATAATGTCTGCTCCCGTCTGAGGAGACTCTGCTCGCTGCTAGCACAGTGGCCGGCTGCAGAGTCTCCCTCCTGCAGTGAATGGTTTCGCCTCTCTGACCTGATCATGAAGCTTTTCCTGGCTGCAGTTTTCTTCACTCTGTGCACGCTGGGATTGGCTCAGGCACGCTGGGTCCTAGTGCCCACACCTTGCATTTCACTCACACTTCCTGGTCCTGCCTGCAGTGCAAACGTTATCAGTAAGTGCTGGGGATGGAACTTATTATGTTTATTCAATTCAGGTATGTCACTGAGACCGTTGGGGTATTGGGGGCTGAAAGTGAGTGAGGGGGGACAGGGTACTGGGGGGGTGGATGTGAGACCATTTGGGGGTTGTGAGGGCAGAAGGTGGGTGAGGTGGGACAGGGCACTGAGGGGGTGGATGTGAGATGATGGGGGTATTGGGGCCGAAGTGGGGGAGGGGGGACAGGTCACTGGGGGCTGAATATTATAATGTTTAGTTCTGATATTATATGTACTTCATCACATGTAATATTTGCTGTCTGGGGAGGCTGGAGATGGGGGGTGGGGGCTTTTGATACGTACCACCTGGGTCTTTTATGAGTATTAGTATAAGGAGCCCGCATACAGTAACCAAGAGCAGCATCACATTTACAGCACCACTCCAGCATTATTTTTTATTTCATTGCTGGAGAGGTGCTGAAAATCCGCGTCCCCTGCCCCTGTCTGATACTCACCTTCTGGCGTTTTCATCTGTTTTAGTCTCCGCTCGGCTCTGTCTCCTGGAGTTTGTGGCCTGTCCAAGGCTCCAGTGTTTCCTGGAGCAGCGCAGAGGTCACTAATCAATGTAAGTCTGTGGGAGCCTCGTTCTGGCCTCTTTTTCACTCTCAGGCTGTGTACACGGTGCGGATTGGCCACTGCGGATTTGCATCAGTTTTCCATCTGGTTTACAGTGCCATTTAAACCTATGGAAAACGAAATCCGCAGTACCCATGGTGCGGAAAATACCGCGCGGAAACGCTGCGTTGTATGTTGCATGTCAATTCTTTTTGAAGATTCCGCAGCGTTTTACACCTGCTCCTGTATAGGATTCCGCAGGTGAAATCTGCACAAAAAACACAGGAAATCCGCAGTAAATCTGCACATGAATCCGCAACAAGTGCACATAGTCTCATAGTCTTACATTGAGCGCCTGTGACATAGCTTTTAACTTCTGGCCAGTCAGAAACTGCGCTCACAAGTTTGAGCCGCGGCACTGCAGCAGTGCCACAAAATAGTGATTACGCCGGAGGATGAGTAAATGACCGGGGCATCCAAATCATGACAGGGAGCTGTGAGTCCATCATACTGTGTATAAGGAAGCTGTGCACACATAATACTGTGTATATGGGAGCTGCGGGCCAATCATACTGTGTATAAGGGAGCTGCGGGACCATCATACTATGTATAAAGGAGCTGTGAGTCCACCATACTGTGTGTAAGGGAGCTGCGGGCCAATCATACTATGTATAAGGGATCTGTAGGCCCATCACACTGTGTATAAGGGAGCTGCGGGCCCATCATACTGTGTATAAGGGAGCTGCTGGCCAATCATACTGTGTATAAGGGAGCTGTAAGTCCATCATACTGTGTATACGGGAGCTGCGGGCCCATCATACTGTGTATAAGGGAGCTGCGGGCCCATCATACTGTGTATAAGGGAGCTGCAAGCCCATCATACTGTGTATAAGGAAGCTGCGGGCCCATCATACTGTGTATAAGGGAGCTGCGGGCCAATCATACTGCGTATAAGGGAGCTGCGGGTCCATCAGACAGTGTATAAGGGATCTGCGGGCCCATCATACTGTGTATAAGGGAGCTGTGCACACATCATACTGTGTATAAGGGAGCTGCGGGCCAATCATACTGTGTATAAGGGAGCTGTGGGCCCATCATACTGTGTATAAGGGAGCTGCGGGCCCATCATACTGTGTATAAGGGAGCTGTGCACACATCATACTGTGTATAAGGGAGCTGCGGGCCCATCATACTGTGTATAAGGGAGCTGCAAGCCCATCATACTGTGTATAAGGGAGCTGCGGGCCCATCATACTGTGTATAAGGGAGCTGTGGGTCCATCATACTGTATATAAGGGAGCTGCGGGCCCATCATACTGTGTATAAGGAACTGTGAAGGCATATTGTGCATATGGGAGCTGTTGGCCCATTACACTGTATATAGGGGAGCTCTGGGGGGCATTATACTTTCTATATTGGAGTTCTGTCAGCATTATACTGTGTATAGGGGAGCATTGGGCTCATACTGTGTAAAGGGGAGCAGTGAGAACATCATACGGTGTATAGGGGATCTGTGGGGGCCTTATACTGTGTATAGGGAAGCTTTAAGGTCACCATACTGTGTATAATGGAGGAGTACATGGGGGAACTTAGGGGACATTATTAAATGTTAATTGGGCACTTAAGCATCGTTGTTACAGGGGCACTCAGAGTATTGTGACCATCAAAGTTGCATATGGTCACAATATGGCGGTAAAGTCAACGTTCGTTTTTGTATATAGATTTATTTTCAATAACAGTGCGGTCATATTCTGAGGTTCCCCTATATTCACAATTAGAGTGTGCAACCGTAGCTGTAATCAGGGTTAGCTGGTTAGGGGCCCACTCAGATGTTTCGCCCCCCCTAAGTTGAAACCCTAGCTACGCCTCTGTCTTATATACATGAATGAACATTGAGTTTTCTAAAAGGTCAGATAGTACTTTGCATACATTATGTATTTGATTTGAACAGGGGGTTGCCACTGTGCAAGAAATGTCCCCAATCCTTTTATGGGGACAAAGCTACAGATATATACAGGGGAAAAAAGTAATTAGTCGGCCACCAATTGTGGAAGTTCTCCCACTTAAAAAGATGAGAGAGGCCTGTAATTGACATCATAGGTAGACCACAACTATGAGAGTCAAAATGAGAAAACAAATCCAGAAAAGCACCTTGTCTGATTTGGCAAGATTTATTTTCCAAATTATGGTGGAAAATAAGTATTTGGTCACCTAAGAACATGCAAGATTTCTGGCTCTCACAGACATGTAACTTCTTCTTTAAGATGCTTCTCTGTCTTCCACTCATTAGCTGTAGTAATGGCACCTGTTTGAACTTATTATCAGTATAAAAGGCACCTGTCCACAACCTCAAACAGTCACACTCTAAACTCTACTGTGGTGAAGACCAAAGAGCTGTCAAAGGACACCAGAAACAAAATTGTAGCCCTGCACCAGGCTGGGAAAACTGAATCTGCAATAGGCAAGCAGCCTGGTGTCATGAAATCAACTCTTGGAGCAATAATAAGAAAATGGAAGACATACAAGACAACGGATAATCTCCCTCGATCTGGGGCTCCATGGAAGATCTCACCCTATGGGTGTTGAGAACTCTGTTTTCAGGCTCCCTCTTGTGGTCACTGGTGGTATGGTGTGACTTTTGCTTTGGGCTCCCCCTGGTGGCTTTGTTTTTTATCCTGCTGGTCTCTGGCTATCAGCTGGTTCGTTATCCTCTGGGAGGTTCCTATTTAGCTCTGTTTTACTTCCACTTGTTGCCGGCTGTCGATGTAATCAGTGCTACTCAGATTCCTTCTGACTACCTTGCTCCCAGTCCATCCAGGACAAGCTAAGTTTTGTTTGCTCATTTTTTGATCAGCAGTGTTTATCATGTTGTCTGTTCCAGCTTGCTAAAATGTAATTCCCTCGCTTGCTGGTTGCTCTAGTGGGCTGAGTTTCTCCCCACACACCGTTAGTTGGTGTGTGGGTTCTTGAAATCTCAGGATGGATATTTTGTAAGGGTTTTTTATTGATCGCATAGACCCCTGCTCTATTTTCTGCTTTCTAGTACTAGTGGGCCTCTTTTGCTGAATCTGATTTCATCCCTAAGTATGTGCCTTCTTCTTACTTCACCGTTAATATTTGTTGGGGGCTTCTATATCTTTGGGGATTATTTCTCTGGAGGCAAGCGAGGTCTCTCTTTCTCTTTAGGGATAGCTAGTTCCTCAGGCTGGCTCAAGACGTCTAGGAAATTTTTAGGCACGTTCACCGGCTACCTCTAGTTGTGTTACATAGGTTCAGATTTGCGATCAGTCCAGTTACCATTTCCCTAGAGCTTGTCCTTAGTTTATTCACTTGCTGGTCTATTCGTGATCCTCAGCCACTAAGGATCATAACAGTACAGCCGGCCCCTAAAGTGTTAATTGCATGGCAGAAGCAGGAGAAAAGAAGCCTTGAGAAATTTTATTTTTTTTTTTGTTGCCGTATGTCTAGCTGCTGTGGATAGCTTCTCTCCTCCTCTTAATCTTGATGTGGCTCTGAGTTCAGCTGCTGACATGGATGTCCAGAGCTTGGCTTCCAGTCTGGATCATCTTGCTGCTAGGGTTCAAAGTATTCAGGATTTTGTTGTTCACAGTCCTATGTCAGAGCCTAGAATACCTATTCCGGAGTTGTTTTCTGGAGATAGATCTAGGTTCCTGAATTTTAAGAACAATTGTAAATTGTTTCTTTCTTTGAAACCTCGTTCCTCTGGTGATTCCGTTCAGCAAGTTAAGATTATTATTTCTTTCTTGCGCGGCGACCCTCAAGATTGGGCCTTCGCATTGGCGCCAGGGGATCCTGCATTGCTTAGTGTAGATGCATTTTTTCTAGCCCTTGGATTGCTCTATGAGGAACCTAATCTTGAGAACCAGGCTGAAAAAGTGTTATTGGCCCTCTCGCAGGGGCAAGATGAAGCAGAGGTGTACTGCCAGAAATTTCGGAAATGGTCGGTGCTTACTCAGTGGAATGAGTGTGCCCTGGCTGCAAATTTCAGAGAAGGTCTTTCTGAAGCCATTAAGAATGTCATGGTGGGGTTCCCTACGCCTGCAGGTCTGAATGAGTCAATGACTCTGGCCATTCAGATTGATCGGTGTTTGCGGGAGCGCAAACCTGCGCACCATTTGGCGGTGTCTTCTGAACAGACACCTGAGTCTATGCAATGTGATGGAATTCTGACCAGAAGTGAACGGCAAAATTATAGACGGCAAAATGGGTTGTGCTTTTACTGTGGTGACTCAGCTCATGTTATCTCAGCATGCTCTAAGCGCAAAAAAAAGGTGATAAATCTGTCACTATTGGTACTTTACAGCCTAAGTTCATTTTGTCTGTTACCCTGATTTGTTCCCTGTCATCTTACCCGGTTAATGCTTTTGTAGATTCAGGTGCCGCCCTGAGTCTGATGGATTGGTCATTTGCCAGGCGCTGTGGTTTTGATTTGGAGCCTTTAAAATTCCCTATTCCACTAAGGGGAATTGATTCTACACCATTGGCTACGAATAGACCTCAGTACTGGACACAAGTGACCATGTGCATGACTCCTGTTCATCAGGAGGTGATTCGCTTTCTTGTACTGCATAATTTGCATGATGTTGTCGTGTTGGGTCTACCATGGTTGCAGACTCATAATCCAGTCCTGGATTGGAAAGCTATGTCAGTGTCAAGTTGGGGTTGTCAGGGAATTCATGGTGACGCTCCTGTGGTGTCAATTGCTTCGTCCACTCCTTCTGAAGTCCCTACGTTTTTGTCAGACTACCAGGATGTATTTGAGGAGCCCAAACTCAATTCTCTACCTCCTCATAGGGACTGTGATTGTGCTATAAATTTGATTCCTGGTAGTAAGTTTCCTAAGGGACGACTTTTCAATTTATCTGTGCCGGAGCATGCTGCCATGCGGAGTTATATAAAGGAGTCTTTAGAGAAGGGACATATTCGCCCGTCCTCATCCCCTGTTGGTGCAGGATTCTTTTTTGTGGCTAAAAAGGATGGTTCCCTGAGACCCTGTATTGATTATCGCCTTTTGAATAAAATCACGGTCAAATTTCAGTATCCTTTGCCATTGTTAACTGATTTGTTTGCTCGCATTAGGGGGTCTAGTTGGTTCACCAAGATAGATCTTCGTGGTGCGTATAACCTTGTGCGTATAAAACAGGGTGATGAATGGAAAACTGCATTTAATACGCCTGAAGGCCATTTTGAGTACTTGGTGATGCCTTTTGGACTTTCTAATGCTCCTTCAGTCTTTCAGTCCTTTATGCATGACATCTTCCGTGAATATCTGGATAAGTTTATGATTGTGTATCTGGATGATATTCTGGTTTTTTCGGATGATTGGGAGTCTCATGTTAAGCAGGTCAGGATGGTCTTTCAGGTCCTGCGTGACAATGCTTTATTTGTGAAGGGCTCAAAATGTCTTTTTGGAGTCCAGAAGATTTCTTTTTTGGGTTTCATTTTTTCTCCTTCTACTATTGAGATGGACCCAGTCAAGGTTCAGGCTATTCATGACTGGACGCAGCCTACATCTGTTAAGAGTCTTCAGAAGTTCTTGGGTTTTGCTAATTTTTACCGTCGCTTCATAGCTAATTTTTCTGGCGTTGTTAAGCCTTTGACGGATTTGACCAAGAAGGGTTCTGATGTGACTAATTGGTCTTCTGCGGCTGTGGAGGCTTTTCGGGAGCTGAAGCGTCGGTTTTCTTCAGCTCCGGTCTTATGTCAGCCAGATGTCTCACTTTCCTTCCAGGTGGAGGTTGATGCTTCCGAGATTGGAGTGGGGGCTGTTTTGTCGCAGAGAAGCCCCGATGGCTCTGTGATGAAGCCATGTGCTTTCTTTTCTAGAAAGTTTTCGCCTGCCGAGCGGAATTATGATGTCGGTAATCGGGAGCTGTTGGCTATGAAGTGGGCATTTGAGGAGTGGTGACATTGGCTCGAGGGAGCTAAACATCATGTGGTGGTCTTGACTGATCACAAGAATTTGATTTATCTCGAGTCGGCCAAGCGGCTGAATCCCAGACAGGCTCGTTGGTCGTTGTTTTTCTCTCGTTTTGATTTCATGGTCTCGTACCTGCCGGGTTCGAAGAATGTGAAGGCTGATGCTCTTTCTAGGAGTTTTGTGCCTGACTCTCCTGGAGATTCAGAGCCGGCTGGTATCCTTAGAGATGGGGTGATTTTATCTGCCATCTCCCCAGATTTGCGACGTGTGCTGCAAGAGTTTCAGGCGGATAGACCTGACCGCTGTCCACCGGAGAGACTGTTTGTCCCGGATAGATGGACCAACAGAGTCATCTCCGAGGTTCATTCTTCGGTGTTGGCGGGCCATCCTGGAATATTTGGTACCAGAGACTTGGTGGCCAGGTCTTTTTGGTGGCCTTCCTTGTCGCGGGATGTGCTTTCCTTTGTGCAGTCTTGTGGAATTTGTGCTCGGGCGAAGCCTTGCTGTTCTCGTGCCAGTGGTTTGCTGTTACCTTTGCCTGTCCCGAAGAGGCCTTGGACGCACATTTCCATGGATTTTATTTCAGATCTCCCTGTCTCTCAGAGAATGTCTGTCATCTGGGTGGTGTGTGATCGTTTTTCTAAGATGGTCCATTTGGTGCCCTTGCCTAAGTTGCCTTCCTCCTCCGAGTTGGTTCCACTGTTTTTTCAAAATGTGGTTCGTTTGCACGGGATTCCTGAGAACATTGTTTCTGACAGAGGATCCCAGTTTGTGTCTAGATATTGGCGGACCTTTTGTGCTAAGTTGGGCATTGAATTGTCTTTTTCGTCGGCCTTCCATCCTCAGATGAATGGCCAAACCGAGCGAACTAATCAGACCTTGGAGACTTATTTAAGATGTTTTGTTTCTGCTGACCAGGACGACTGGGTTACTTTTTTGCCGTTGGCCGAGTTTGCCCTTAATAATCGGGCTAGTTCTGCTACTTTGGTTTCTCCTTTTTTTCGTAATTCGGGGTTTCATTCTCGTTTTTCCTCGGGTCAGGTGGAGCCTTCTGACTGTCCTGGAGTGGATGTTGTGGTGGATAGGTTGCATCAGATTTGGAATCATGTGGTGGACAATTTGAAGTTGTCACAAGAGAAGGCTCAGCTCTTTGCCAACCGCCGTCGCTGTGTGGGTCCCCGACTTCGCGTTGGGGACTTGTTGTGGTTGTCTTCTCGCTTCGTTCCTATGAAGGTCTCCTCTCCTAAGTTCAAGCCTCGGTTTATCGGTCCTTATAAGATTCTGGAAGTCCTTGGCCCTGTGTCATTCCATCTGGACCTCCCGGCATCATTTGCTATTCATAATGTGTTCCATCGCTCGTTGTTGCGGAGGTATGTGGTACCTGTGGTTCCTCCGGTTGAGCATCCTGCCCCGGTGCTGGTTGAGGGAGAATTGGAATACGTGGTGGAGAAGATCTTGGATTCTCGTGTTTCTAGACAGAGGCTTCAGTATTTGGTCAAGTGGAAGGGCTATGGTCAGGAGGATAATTCTTGGGTTGTCGCCTCTGATTTTCATGCGGCCGATTTGGTTCGTGCCTTCCATGTGGCTCATCCTGATCGCTCTGGGGGTTTTCATGAGGGTTCGGTGACCCCTCCTTAAGGGGGGGTACTGTTGTGAACTCTGTTTTCAGGCTCCCTCTTGTGGTCACTGGTGGTATGGTGTGACTTTTGCTTTGGGCTCCCCCTGGTGGCTTTGTTTTTTATCCTGCTGGTCTCTGGCTATCAGCTGGTTCGTTATCCTCTGGGAGGTTCCTATTTAGCTCTGTTTTACTTCCACTTGTTGCCGGCTGTCGATGTAATCAGTGCTACTCAGATTCCTTCTGACTACCTTGCTCCCAGTCCATCCAGGACAAGCTAAGTTTTGTTTGCTCATTTTTTGATCAGCAGTGTTTATCATGTTGTCTTGTCCAGCTTGCTAAAATGTGATTCCCTCGCTTGCTGGATGCTCTAGTGGACTGATTTTCTCCCCACACACCATTAGTTGGTGTGTGGGTTCTTGAAATCTCAGGATGGATATTTTGTAAGGGTTTTTTATTGATCGCATAGACCCCTGCTCTATTTTCTGCTTTCTAGTACTAGTGGGCCTCTTTTGCTGAATCTGATTTCATCCCTACGTATGTGCCTTCTTCTTACTTCACCGTTAATATTTGTTGGGGGCTTCTATATCTTTGGGGATTATTTCTCTGGAGGCAAGCGAGGTCTCTCTTTCTCTTTAGGGGTAGCTAGTTCCTCAGGCTGGCTCGAGACGTCTAGGAAATTTTTAGGCACATTCACCGGCTACCTCTAGTTGTGTTACATAGGTTCAGATTTGCGATCAGTCCAGTTACCATCTCCCTAGAGCTTGTCCTTAGTTTATTCACTTGCTGGTCTATTTGTGATCCTCAGCCACTAAGGATCATAACAATGGGGTCAAAATGATCACAAGAACGGTGAGCAAAAATCCCAGAACCACATGGGGGAACCTATTGAATGACCTGCAAAGAGCTGGGACCAACATAACAAAGGCTACCATCAGTAACACACTACACCGCCAGGGACTCAGATCCTACAGAGGCAGACATGTCCCCATGCTTAAGCCAGTACATGTCCGGGCCCATCTGAAGTTTGCCAGATTGCTACATTGCCCTCGCAGTGTACTGAGCCAGAATCTGACCCTGATGAGACTATGGTGCCCCGTCCCGAACGCTATAGCACCTTACACGGTGACACAGAGGAAGGTGCACATGACATTGAAGAGGAGGTGATAGATGACCCAGTTGTTGACCCAGATTGACAGCCATTGGGGAACAGGGTGCCGCTGGCAGTAGCTCTGAAGCAGAGGAGGATGATCCGCAGCAGGCATCTAAATCGCAACAGCTTTCATCTGGCAGGCCCGTATCTGGCCAAAAACGTTTGACAAAACCAAAAACACTTTTAGGACAGCGTGGCCATCCAGTGAAAGTAGCACAGCGTGCAATGCCTGAAAAGGTATTTGATAGTAGGAAGAATGCAGTGTGGGAATTTTTTAACCAAGATCCGAATGATCAGTCAAAAGTTATCTGTAAGAAATACTCAAAGACCTTTAGCAGAGGGAAGAATGTCCAAAGTTTAAATACGACGTACATGCGTAGACATTTAACCAGCATGCACTTGCAAGCCTGGACTAACTACCAAACGTTCCGTACCATTGGTGCACCCGCTCAGAATGAAGGTAGTCAGCAACGCTACATTGCTTCCCTCACTGTAAGCCCACCGCTTAGGACACCACCAGCAGCAAATATGGAGGTATCGTCGCAAGGCCAAAGCAGTCAGGGAATCACCAGGTTCTTGGTAGGAAACACTGTATGTAAGCCAACATCAATAATACCATCACCAACCCTCTCTCAATCTGCCATGTCCACCACCACCCCCGCTAGTTCCACCATATGCAGCTCTCCAGTCCAGCTCACCCTACAAGAGACTCTTGTTAGGAAAAGGAAGTACTCATCCTCTCATCCACGTACACAGGGTTTGAACGCCCACATTGCTAGACTAATCTCGTTAGAGATGATGCCCTAACGGTTGGTTGAAAGCAAAGCTTTCAAAGCCCTGATGGCCTACGCAGTACCACGCTATGACCTACCCAGTCGGCACTTCTTTGCAAGAAAAGCCATCCCAGCCCTCCACCAGCATGTCAAAGACCGCATTGTCCATGCACTCAGGCAGTCAGTAGAAAGGTGCACCTCACAACAGATGCATGGACCAGTAGGCATGGCCAGGGATGTTACGTGTCCATCACGGTGCACTGGGTTAATGTGGTGGATGCAGGGTCCACAGGGGACAGCCATAGTGGGACAGTTCTGCCTAGCCCACGGTCTAGGAAACAGTTGGCAGTAGGCGTTCGACACCCCTCCTCCTCCTCCTCCAGAAGCGAAAGCTCGTCCACAGAGCGCAGTCGCCCTACCACTCCATCCGCAGCTGCGAGTGTTGCACACAAGGTGTCACATTATGGAACAGCTAGTGGTAAGCATCAGCAGGCTGTGTTGGAAATGAAGTGTTTGGGCGACAACAGACACACCGCGGAAGTACTGGCAGAGTACTTGCAGCAGGAAACTCAGTCATGGATGGGCATTGTACATCTTGAGGCAGGCAAGGTAGTCAGTGATAACGGAAGGAATTTTATGGCTGCCATAGCCATTTCAGAACTGAAACACATACCTTACCTGGCTCACACCTTGAACCTGGTGGTGCAGTGCTTCCTGAAAAATTATCCGGGGTTATCAGCCCTGCTGCTGAATGTGCGAAGACTTTTCTCGCACATCCGCCGGTCGCCCGTACACTCCAGCCTTATGCTGAACCATCAGCGATCACTGAAGCCTAATAATCGACGTTGCAACAAGGTGGAACTCCACACTGCACATGCTTCAGAGGCTGTGCGAACAGAGGCGTGCTGTAATGTATTTGTGGGAGGATACACATACATGGGCAGGCAGTTGGATAGCAGACATGGAGTTGTCTGGTGTGCAGTGGTCGAAGCTACAAGACCTCTGTCAAGTCCTTCAGTGTTTTGAGGAATGCACATGGCTGGTAAGGGGGTAGCTTCATTTTGGTTCCAGCCCGGTGTCCTGGTCTGCCCACCTCACCTGCGGTAAGCACACCTTGCATTGTCCATTATTAGCGACTGTGTGTCGCCCTATTACAATTATTTTTATATGGTGTCCCGCAGCTCTATACAGACTTAGTCTGCTGTTGCTTGCAGACCAACGTACTAGTTGGGCACTGTTCACCGGGGGGTACCTGTTTCCACCTTCCATCCTTATGCACATTGTATGTATCTGATATTTACTCTATATTTATATAGTTCATGTGTGTTTCTACACTTTGTATATTTAATAAATTTTGTATACCCATTATACTCCTCTGTCCTCCTTGTTCTCATTATTAGTATGGAGTGGGTGGCCTCTTGTGCAGGCTTTGGGCCTTTTTACACTACTTAGTGTTTAATAGTCCTTTTGTTAGTTTAAACATGTGCTCTGGTTTTGTTGTAGTACATACATGGGCAGGCAGTTGGATGGCAGACATGGAGTTGTCTGGTGTGCAGTGGTCGAAGCTACAAGACCTCTGTCAAGTCCTTCAGTGTTTTGAGGAATGCACACGGCTGGTAAGTGCAGACGACACCATCATAAGCATGAGCATCCCACTTATGCGTCTGCTGATGCAAAGTTTGATGCACATTAAGGAGCAGGCGTCTGCGGCCGAGGAGGAGGGAAGCCTTGATGACAGTCAGCCATTGTCTGCTCAGGGAACTCTCCTGGACGAGGTGGTGGACAAAGAGGAGGAGGTGGAGGAGGATGATGGGGATGAATATTTATGGGAGGAGGATGCTTCTCAGGGGGCAATAGGAACTGGTGGCGTTGCAAGGTCAGGTACAGGGTTTTTGCGGGAGACAAGTGATGTTGATTTGCAAGAAAGTGCTCCTCAACCCAGCACAAGCAGTGAATTGACACCTGAAACATTGGCCCACATGGCTGATTATGCCTTGCGTATCCTAAAAAGGGACCCCCGCATTATAAAAATGATGACCGATGATGATTACTGGTTGGCCTGCCTCCTGGATCCACGATATAAAGGGAAATTACAAAATATCATGCCACATGAGAACCTTGAGCAAATATTGGCTACCAAACAAGCAACTCTTGTAGACCATTTGGTTCAGGCATTCCCAGCACACAGCGGCGGTGATGGTTCTCACATGAGCTGTAGGGGGCAACATGGCAGAGGTGTTAGAGGTGCACAAATCAGAAGTGGCGTTGGACAGAGGGGTTTTATGACCAGGTTGTGGAGTGGTTTCGCAATGACCGCAGACACGACAGGTACTGCTGCATCGATTCAAAGTGACAGGAGACAGCATTTGTCCAGTATGGTTACTAACTATTTTTCCTCCCTTATCGATGTTCTCCCTCACACGTCATTCCCCTTTGATTACTGGGCATCTAAAATAGACACCTGGCCTGAATTGGCAGAATATGCATTACAGGAGCACACTTGCCAAGCTGCTAGTGTGCTATCAGAAAGAGTCTTCAGTGCTGCTGGTTCAATACTGACCGAAAAAAGGACTCGTCTGGCTACCCAAAATGTTGAAGATCTAACCTTCATTAAAATGAACCAATCATGGATTTCAAATTATTTTGCCCCACCTTCCCAGGCTGACACGTAACTTTCCTGAAAAATGTCTTGCTTTTGGCCTCCTCTTACTGACTGCTCCAATTCCTCCATTTGCAGCTGCTGAATGTCCACCATAGGCCATTTTCATACCTCACTAAATGGTCTGACTACCCCCACAGGGCCGTGGTCACCATTTGGCGCAAGCACCCGTGCGAGTGCCCTTTGCCTGAACAGGTGGGTGTGCCCACTTTTGGGCAACGGCACTGGCACAGGGTCCCTCATAGTACAATGAAGTGTCTCTGACAGTGGTGGTGCACAACCAACGTCAGACACACCGTCATAATATGAGGGGCCCTGTGCCAGTACCGCCGCCCATGAGAGAGTGTTCCCCTCAGCTCAAGCAGTGCTCTACCACTTGGAAAAACTTACCTCTCACTGCTCCACCACTGTTTAGTCTGTGGTGTTATATCCTTCAATGGCACTGCCAATACAAATTTGTTGAAATGATAGATGATAGTAAAAATATACAGGGGCTCTCCATTTAGACCAGTTGATACTGTGCGTGAACTACCACTGTCTGCTACTCGGCAGAGGAGCCCACCCCTGTACCTAGCTATGCCACCTGTTTATTTAGGAACATTGTTTTGGCAGACATTTAGCCCACTTTACTATTTTGGCCTAATAACTGTGTCAGCCACTCCTTCCAGTTGTCCTCCACCGAACAAAGCAATGCCGCCTGTGTACTCCAGTTAGCAATGTTGATCTGCATTTAGCCTACTTTTTTATTTTAGGCCTACTACATGTGCCTGTCTGCGCCACTCAATACAGCTGTTCTCCACTGCACAAGGCTATGCCGCCTGTGTACTCCAGTTACCAATGTTGAACTGTATTTAGCCTACTTTTTATTTTAGGCCTACTACGTGTGCCTGTCTGCGCCACTCAATACAGCTGTCCTCAACTGCACAAAGCTATGCCGCCTGTGTACTCCAGTTACCAATTTTGACCTGCATTTAGCGTACTTTTTTATTTTAGGCCTACTACTTGTGCCTGTCTGCGCCACTCAATACAGCTGTCCTCCACTGCACAAAGCTATGCCGCCTGTGTACTCCAGTTACCAATTTTGACCTGCATTTAGCGTACTTTATCATTTGGGCCTACTACATGTGTCTGTCTGCGCCACTCCTTACAGTTGTCCTCCACTGCACAAAGCTATTCCGCCTGTGTACCCCAGTTACCAATGTTGAACTGCATTTAGCCTACTTTTTTATTTTAGGTCTACTACATGTGCCTGTCTGCGCCACTCAATACAGCTGTTCGCCACTGCACAAGGCTATGCCGCCTGTGTACTCCAGTTACCAATGTTGAACTGCATTTAGCCTACTTTTTTATTTTAGGCCTACTACCTGTGCCTGTCTGCGCCACTCAATA
This sequence comes from Ranitomeya variabilis, assembly GCF_051348905.1. Classification (NCBI taxonomy): domain Eukaryota; kingdom Metazoa; phylum Chordata; class Amphibia; order Anura; family Dendrobatidae; genus Ranitomeya; species Ranitomeya variabilis. Next base: position 878,386,877 of record NC_135232.1, read on the forward strand.
CAGCTGTCCTCCACTGCACAAAGCTATGCCGCCTGTGTACTCCAGTTACCAATTTTGACCTGCATTTAGCGTACTTTATCATTTGGGCCTACTACTTGTGTCTGTCTGCGCCACTCCTTACAGTTGTCCTCCACTGCACAAAGCTATTCCGCCTGTGTACTCCAGTTACCAATGTTGAACTGCATTTAGCCTACTTTTTTATTTTAGGCCTACTACCTGTGCCTGTCTGCGCCACTCAATACAGCTGTTCTCCACTGCACAAGGCTATGCCGCCTGTGTACTCCAGTTACAAATGTTGAACTGCATTTAGCCTACTTTTTTATTTTAGGCCTACTACATGTGTCTGTCTGCACCACTCCTTAAAGTTGTTCTCCACTGCACAAAGCTATGCCGCCTGTGTACTCCAGTTACCAATGTTGAACTGCATTTAGAATACTTTTTTATTTTAGGCCTACTACATGTTCCTGTCTGTGCCACTCAATACAGCTGTCTTCCACTGCACAAGGCTATGCCGCCTGTGTACTCCAGTTACAAATGTTGAACTGCATTTAGCCTACTTTTTTATTTTAGGCCTACTAACTGTGCCTGTCTGCGCCACTCGATAAAGCTGTCCTCCACTGCACAAGGCTATGCCGCCTGTGCACTCCAGTTACCAATTTTGAACTGCATTTAGCCTACTTTTTATTTTAGGCCTACTACCTGTGCCTGTCTGCGCCACTCAATACAGCTGTCCTCCACTGCACAAGGCTATGCTGCCTGTGTACTCCAGTTACCAATGTTGAACTGCATTTAACCTACTTTTTTATTTCAGGCCTACTACCTGTGCCTGTCTGCGCCACTCAATACAGCTGTCCTCCACTTCACAAAACTATGCCGCCTGTGTACTCCAGTTACCAATTTTGAACTGCATTTAGTCTACTTTTTTATTTTAGGCCTAGTACATGTGCCTGTCTGCGCCACTCAATACAGCTGTCCTCCACTTCACAAAGCTATGCCGCCTGTGTACTCCAGTTACCAATTTTAAAATGCATTTAGCCAACTTTTTTATTTTAGGCCTACTACCTGTGCCTGTCTGCGCCACTCAATACAGCTGTCCTCCACTGCACAAAGCTATGCCGCCTGTGTACTCCAGTTACCAATTTTGACCTGCATTTAGCGTACTTTATCATTTGGGCCTACTACATGTGCCTGTCTGCGCCACTCAATACAGCTGTCCTCCACTGCACAAGGCTATGCTGCCTGTGTACTCCAGTTACCAATGTTGAACTGCATTTAGCCTACTTTTTTATTTCAGGCCTACTACCTGTGCCTGTCTGCGCCACTCAATACAGCTGTCCTCCACTTCACAAAACTATGCCGCCTGTGTACTCCAGTTACCAATTTTGAACTGCATTTAGTCTACTTTTTTATTTTAGGCCTAGTACCTGTGCCTGTCTGCGCCACTCAATACAGCTGTCCTCCACTTCACAAAGCTATGCCGCCTGTGTACTCCAGTTACCAATTTTTAAATGCATTTAGCCAACTTTTTTATTTTAGGCCTACTAACTGTGTCTGTCTGCGCCACTCAATACAGCTGTCCTCCACTTCACAAAGCTATGCCGCCTGTGTACTCCAGTTACCAATTTTGAAATGCATTTAGCCAACTTTTTTATTTTAGGCCTACTAACTGTGTCTGTCTGCGCCACTCAATACAGCTGTCCTCCACTTCACAAAGCTATGCTGCCTGTGTACTCCAGTTACCAATTTTGAACTGCATTTAGCCTACTTTTTTATTTTAGGCCTACTACCTGTGTCTGTCTGCGCCACTCAATACAGCTGTCCTCCACTTCACAAAGCTATGCCGCCTGTGTACTCCAGTTACCAATTTTTAAATGCATTTAGCCAACTTTTTTATTTTAGGCCTACTAACTGTGTCTGTCTGCGCCACTCAATACGGCTGTCCTCCACTTCACAAAGCTATGCTGCCTGTGTACTCCAGTTACCAATTTTGAACTGCATTTAGCCTACTTTTTTATTTTAGGCTTACTACCTGTGTCTGTCTGCGCCACTCAATACAGCTGTCCTCCACTTCACAAAGCTATGCCGCCTGTGTACTCCAGTTACCAATTTTGAAATGCATTTAGCCAACTTTTTTATTTTAGGCCTACTAACTGCGTCTGTCTGCGCCACTCAATACAGCTGTCCTCCACTTCACAAAGCTATGCTGCCTGTGTACTCCAGTTACCAATTTTGAACTGCATTTAGCCTACTTTTTTTTTTTAGGCCTACTACTTGAGCCTGTCTGCGCCACTCAATACAGCTGTCCTCCACTGCACATGGCTATGCCGCCTGTGCACTCCAGTTACCAATTTTGAACTGCATTTAGCCTACTTTTTATTTTAGGCCTACTATCTGTGCCTGTCTGCGCCACTCAATTCAGCTGTCCTCCACTGCACAAGGCTATGCTGCCTGTGTACTCCAGTTACCAATTTTGAACTGCATTTAGCCTACTTTTTTATTTTAGGCCTACTACATGTGCCTGTCTGTGCCACTCAATATAGCTGTCCTCCACTTCACAAAGCTATGCTGCCTGTGTACTCCAGTTACCAATTTTGAAATGCATTTAGCCAACTTTTTTATTTTAGGCCTACTAACTGTGTCTGAGCCACTCAATACAGCTGTCCTCCACTTCACAAAGCTATGCCGCCTGTGTACTCCAGTTACCAATTTTGAACTGCATTTAGCCTACTTTTTTTATTTTAGGCCTACTACCTGTGTCTGTCTGCGCCACTCAATACAGCTGTCCTCCACTTCACAAAGCTATGCCGCCTGTGTACTCCAGTTACCAATTTTGAAATGCATTTAGCCTACTTTTTTATTTTAGGCCTACTAACTGTGTCTGTCTGCGCCACTCAATACAGCTGTCCTCCACTTCACAAAGCTATGCTGCCTGTGTACTCCAGTTACCAATTTTGAACTGCATTTAGCCTACTTTTTTATTTTAGGCCTACTACTTGTGTCTGTCTGCGCCACTCAATACAGCTGTCCTCCACTTCACAAAGCTATGCCGCCTGTGTACTCCAGTTACCAATTTTGAAATGCATTTAGCCAACTTTTTTATTTTAGGCCTACTAACTGTGTCTGTCTGCGCCACTCAATACAGCTGTCCTCCACTTCACAAAGCTATGCTGCCTGTGTTCTCCAGTTACCAATTTTGAACTGCATTTAGCCTACTTTTTTATTTTAGGCCTATTACTTGAGCCTGTCTGCGCCACTCAATACAGCTGTCCTCCACTGCACAAGGCTATGCTGCCTGTGTACTCCAGTTACCAATTTTGAACTGCATTTAGCCTACTTTTTTATTTTAGGCCTACTACCTGTGCCTGTCTGCGCCACTCAATACAGCTGTCCTCCACTGCACAAGGCTATGCTGCCTGTGTACTCCAGTTACCAATGTTGAACTGCATTTAGCCTACTTTTTTATTTCAGGCCTACTACCTGTGCCTGTCTGCGCCACTCAATACAGCTGTCCTCCACTTCACAAAACTATGCCGCCTGTGTACTCCAGTTACCAATTTTGAACTGCATTTAGTCTACTTTTTTATTTTAGGCCTAGTACCTGTGCCTGTCTGCGCCACTCAATACAGCTGTCCTCCACTTCACAAAGCTATGCCGCCTGTGTACTCCAGTTACCAATTTTGAAATGCATTTAGCCAACTTTTTTATTTTAGGCCTACTAACTGTGCCTGTCTGCGCCACTCAATACAGCTGTCCTCCACTGCACAAATCTATGCCGCCTGTGTACTCCAGTTACCAATTTTGACCTGCATTTAGCGTACTTTATCATTTGGGCCTACTACATGTGCCTGTCTGCGCCACTCAATACAGCTGTCCTCCACTGCACAAGGCTATGCTGCCTGTGTACTCCAGTTACCAATGTTGAACTGCATTTAGCCTACTTTTTTATTTCAGGCCTACTACCTGTGCCTGTCTGCGCCACTCAATACAGCTGTCCTCCACTTCACAAAGCTATGCCGCCTGTGTACTCCAGTTACCAATTTTGAAATGCATTTAGCCAACTTTTTTATTTTAGGCCTACTAACTGTGTCTGTCTGCGCCACTCAATACAGCTGTCCTCCACTTCACAAAGCTATGCTGCCTGTGTACTCCAGTTACCAATTTTGAACTGCATTTAGCCTACTTTTTTATTTTAGGCCTACTACCTGTGTCTGTCTGCGCCACTTAATACAGCTGTCCTCCACTTCACAAAGCTATGCCGCCTGTGTACTCCAGTTACCAATTTTTAAATGCATTTAGCCAACTTTTTTATTTTAGGCCTACTAACTGTGTCTGTCTGCGCCACTCAATACGGCTGTCCTCCACTTCACAAAGCTATGCTGCCTGTGTACTCCAGTTACCAATTTTGAACTGCATTTAGCCTACTTTTTTATTTTAGGCTTACTACCTGTGTCTGTCTGCGCCACTCAATACAGCTGTCCTCCACTTCACAAAGCTATGCCGCCTGTGTACTCCAGTTACCAATTTTGAAATGCATTTAGCCAACTTTTTTATTTTAGGCCTACTAACTGCGTCTGTCTGCGCCACTCAATACAGCTGTCCTCCACTTCACAAAGCTATGCTGCCTGTGTACTCCAGTTACCAATTTTGAACTGCATTTAGCCTACTTTTTTTTTTAGGCCTACTACTTGAGCCTGTCTGCGCCACTCAATACAGCTGTCCTCCACTGCACATGGCTATGCCGCCTGTGCACTCCAGTTACCAATTTTGAACTGCATTTAGCCTACTTTTTATTTTAGGCCTACTATCTGTGCCTGTCTGCGCCACTCAATTCAGCTGTCCTCCACTGCACAAGGCTATGCTGCCTGTGTACTCCAGTTACCAATTTTGAACTGCATTTAGCCTACTTTTTTATTTTAGGCCTACTACATGTGCCTGTCTGTGCCACTCAATACAGCTGTCCTCCACTTCACAAAGCTATGCTGCCTGTGTACTCCAGTTACCAATTTTGAAATGCATTTAGCCAACTTTTTTATTTTAGGCCTACTAACTGTGTCTGCGCCACTCAATACAGCTATCCTCCACTTCACAAAGCTATGCCGCCTGTGTACTCCAGTTACCAATTTTGAACTGCATTTAGCCTACTTTTTTATTTTAGGCCTACTACCTGTGTCTGTCTGCGCCACTCAATACAGCTGTCCTCCACTTCACAAAGCTATGCCGCCTGTGTACTCCAGTTACCAATTTTGAAATGCATTTAGCCTACTTTTTTATTTTAGGCCTACTAACTGTGTCTGTCTGCGCCACTCAATACAGCTGTCCTCCACTTCACAAAGCTATGCTGCCTGTGTACTCCAGTTACCAATTTTGAACTGCATTTAGCCTACTTTTTTATTTTAGGCCTACTACTTGTGTCTGTCTGCGCCACTCAATACAGCTGTCCTCCACTTCACAAAGCTATGCCGCCTGTGTACTCCAGTTACCAATTTTGAAATGCATTTAGCCAACTTTTTTATTTTAGGCCTACTAACTGTGTCTGTCTGCGCCACTCAATACAGCTGTCCTCCACTTCACAAAGCTATGCTGCCTGTGTTCTCCAGTTACCAATTTTGAACTGCATTTAGCCTACTTTTTTATTTTAGGCCTATTACTTGAGCCTGTCTGCGCCACTCAATACAGCTGTCCTCCACTGCACATGGCTATGCCGCCTGTGTACTCCAGTTACCAATTTTGAACTGCATTTAGCCTACTTTTTATTGTAGGCCTACTACATGTGCCTGTCTGCGCCACTCAATACAGCTGTCCTCCACTGCACAAGGCTATGCTGCCTGTGTACTCCAGTTACCAATTTTGAACTGCATTTAGCCTACTTTTTTATTTTAGGCCTACTACATGTGCCTGTCTGCGCCACTCAATACAGCTGTCCTCCACTTCACAAAGCTATGCCGCCTGTGTACTCCAGTTACCAATTTTGAACTGCATTTAGTCTACTTTTTTATTTTAGGCCTAGTACCTGTGCCTGTCTGGGCCACTCAATACAGCTGTCCTCCACTTCACAAAGCTATGCCGCCTGTGTACTCCAGTTACCAATTTTGAAATGCATTTAGCCAACTTTTTTATTTTAGGCCTACTAACTGTGTCTGTCTGCGCCACTCAATACAGCTGTCCTCCACTTCACAAAGCTATGCCGCCTGTGTACTCCAGTTACCAATTTTGAACTGCATTTAGCCTACTTTTTTATTTTAGGCCTACTACTTGAGCCTGTCTGCGCCACTCAATACAGCTGTCCTCCACTTCATAAAGCTATGCCGCCTGTGTACTCCAGTTACCAATTTTGAACTGCATTTAGCCTACTTTTTTATTTTAACTAACTGTGTCTGCCACTCATTACAGTTGTCCTCCACTGAACAAAGCAATGCCGCCTGTTTAGTCCTGTTACCACATTTGAACTGCATTTAGCCTACTTTATTATTTGGGCCTACTAACTGTGTTTCCTTCTCATCCTGCCCATTGCCCAGCCACTGCTAGATGAGTCTGCTGGTACATTGACCCAGACCACTACATTCCCCTTGCACTCTACACAGCCAGAATCTGACCCTGCTGAAAGTCAGGTTCCCCTTCCCGCATAATATACCACTTTACACGGGGCCAAAGAGGAAGGTGCAGATGAAAGTGCAGGCTCCTTCATCAGGTGGGGGGGGCATACTCATTGGCGATGTCACTGGCACAGGGCCCCTCATAATACGCAAGTGTCTCTGCCGGTGGGAGGCACCCCCGCCGTCAAACACACCGCCGTACTTTGAGGGGCCCTGTGCCAGTGCCAATGCAAACGAGTGGGCCCCCCCTGCTTGCTCAGGATCACAGGACTTGCAAAGGTTAAATACTTACCTCTCCCCACTCCACCGCCATGACGTAGTCCGCATTTCCTGGGCCCACTAAAAACTTGAGCCAGCCCTATCCCCCTCCCACAACTTTAGCCAAATGACCCCCAATTTTCAATGCCTAACTATTATTATAAGGTAAATTAAGATTGACAAGCTTAAGTAACAAGAATTTATGTTTTTGGCATTAAAATGTGCTCTGTAGGTGTTTTCCTGTCCTCCACTCTCTGCCGACTTTGATTCCACATTGACTTGCTTTGGGTTTCAGTCGGCCCCCGACTTTTCGCAATAATCGGCCGATTTCACCCGACCCGACTTTTCAGAAAGTCGGGTTTCGCGAAACCCGACTCGATCGTAAAAAAGTAAAAGTCGCTCAACTCTAGTTATAATAATAATAATAACTCTAGTTGTCTCCAATGATTAAGGATGAACTTGCTCGTGCCGACCCTCCCACCGTGTTGGGAGACTTTATTAACTACTGCATCCGTATTGATGCCCGTCTTACTGAACACAGACAAGAGAGATGGTCTGAAATTAATCGTCCTAATCATTTCCTGCCATTCTCCCCAGCTAAGGAGTTTGTGAGCCGGACCACACGGGAACCAGAACCTGAACCTATGCAGGTGGACTCCTTACAGAGACGGGTGAGTGATGCCCGCAAGGAACATTGACTAAAAGTAAATCTATGTTTCTATTGTGTTAAGTCAGGGCACTTCATTACAAGCTGAGCCAACCGTTCTCGTAAGACTGCTGCAGCAGTCATACACTGTGAGTGCTGCGAAAGGGGATCTGTCAAATCCGAATCTCAAGTTCTAGGGACATCTGAAGCTATAGATACTGACTTCTCGGACTTAAACTCCATTATTTCAGAGCCCGATGATTGTATAAATGCAGCAATTTTTCAAGTTTCCCCAGCAGTATCCCAGTTGAGCTGTAAGAAAAACAACTCTCATTGCTCCCTCTCCATCAAACTCTGGGTTGACTCGGTATGGGTGTGTAGCTCTGCCATGATTGACTCAGGGGCAAGCGGCAATTTTATGGACATCTCTTTTGCCCAGAAAAATGGGATATGTCCCATGAAGAAGGCTACTCCTGTACAGATGGAGACTGTGGATGGCTCCCTGTTAAACTCTGGACCAGTGGATCAGGAGACAGAACCCTTGAAGGTGTTCATGGGTAAAAATCATCTAGAAAGATTGTCCTTTATGCTTATCGCTTCTCCCCATTTTCCCATCATTTTAGGGCCGCCATGGCTGCAGGCTCAGAACCCTACAATTAACTGGGAGACCAAGGAGCTACACTTCCCGGAGAAACAGATAGGTCCAGAAGTTGCAGTTTGTGCTGTTCCTGAGGGATCCTCAATGCTTTCAGAGCTACCAGCTATGTACCATGAGTATGCCGACGTATGTGACGAGAGGAACGCTGACCAGCTTCCCCCTCATTGTCCATATGATTGTCCAATTGAACGCTTGCCAGGAGCAGGTATACCCTTTGGTAAGATCTACCCTTTGGCAGGGCCCAAACTAAAGGCTTTGAAAGACTATATTGGTCAGAATTTAGCCAAAGGCTTCATACGCCACTCCTCATCTCCTGCAGGTGCACCCATCTTCTTTGTGAAGAAGAAAGATGGATCTCTTAGACCCTGCATAGATTACTGGGAGCTTAATAAGGTTACTATCAGAAACCATTTCCCACTGCCTTTGATCCCTGAGTTATTGGAGAGAGTACGGCATGCCAAAATTTTTTCTAAACTGGATCTCCGTGGGGCCTATAATTTGGTCCATGTTAGACCTGGGGATGAATGGAAGACCCCATTCAGATCACGTTATGGACATTTTGAATACTTAGTCATGCCTTTCGGTCTGTGTAATGCCCCAGCAACTTTCCAACATTTAGTGAACGACATTTTCAGGGATCTTTTGGATACTTTTGTAGTGATTTATTTAGATGATATTTTGATTTTTTCTAACTCTACAGAGGAACATCATGGACACGTGAAGTTGGTCTTAGAATGCCTACGACAGAATCATCTTTATATCAAACTTGAAAAATGCGAATTCCATCAGACCGAGATTCAATTTTTGGGGTATGTAATGTCATCACGAGGAATTTGTATGGATGAAAGTAAGACCCAAGCCATCAAGAACTGGCCAGTTCCTAAGAATGTGAAGGAAGTACAGCGCTTCATCGGGTTTGCCAATTTCTACAGGCGTTTTATTAGGAACTTTTCTGAGGTAGTGCCACCTATCACGCAACTTACCCGTAAAAGATCTATCTTCACCTGGACTCCTCAAGCCCAAGAAGCGTTTTCTCACCTGAAGAGTAAATTTACCACAGCACCTATCCTAGTGCATCCCAACCCTGAACTGGCCTTCATAGTAGAGGTGGATGCCTCTGACTGTGCCATCGGATCTATACTCTCCCAGAAAACAGGTGAGAAGAATGTTTTGCATCCCTGTGCTTTTTATTCACAGCGGTTGTCTGCAGCAGAAAAGAACTACGACGTGGGCAATAGAGAATTGTTGGCCATCATTGCTGCCTTCAAGGAATGGAAACATCATCTTCGGGGAACTGAACAGCAGATAGTCGTCCTAACCGACCATCGCAATCTTGAATTTATCAGATCAGCTAAGTGCCTGACTCCTCGCCAGGCTCGTTGGAGTCTGTTCTTGAATTAATTACATTTTGTAATCTCTTATAGGCCATGGTCGTGCAATGGAAAGGCAGATGCACTCTCTAGGATCCATTCAACTGAGACCTCTCCACTCACTACTCCGAAGACTATTCTTCCCGATTCCAGGTTCCTGGGAGTGATTCACAATCAAGACCTACTTAATGACATCAAGGAGGCATACCCTTCGGATTCCTTTCTGGTGCAACCTCCTAGGGATGTAAGTCTTGTTTATACTAATGGTGTGTGGTTTCAGGGCCAATGTTTGTATATACCTGAAACAGTCAGATTGAGAGTACTACAACTCATCCACGACTCTAAGATAGCAGGACATAGAGGAGTCCTAAAGACTCAAGAATTCCTTTCTCGTTTCTTTTGGTGGCCCACTTATAGAAAAGATGTTCTAAATATGTCTCTTCATGCAAAGTGTGTGTGAGATGCAAGACAACACGTTCTTCACCGACGGGTCTATTACAACCCCTACCCACCCCATCCCGTCCATGGAGATCCATTTCCATGGATTTCATTGTGGAGTTGCCAGCCTCGCAAGGGAAAAACACCATTTTGGTGGTGGTGGATTGTTTGACAAAGGCAGCTCACTTTATTCCCTAAAGCGGCTTACCCACTGCTAAACAGACCGCAGATGTAATAATTCAAGATGTTTTTCGTTTGCATGGACTACCGGATGAGGTCATTTCTGATCGAGGGGTGCAATTCACTTCAAGGTTTTGGCAGAATTTCTGTGCCGCATTGGACATCAAAGTAAATCTTTCTTCTGCCTTTCATCCTCAGACTAATGGCCAGACAGAACGGACCAACCAGACCCTTGAGCAGTATCTCCACTGCTTTATCTGCCACCTACAGGATGATTGGGTGGATTTACTTCCTTTGGCTGAATTTTCTTATAGTAACGCTCAGAGTGCTTCCACTAAGCAGTCTCCTTAGGGTACATTGGTCCCTACAGGATCAGTAAGATCGTAAGTGCCAAAGACTACCTCTAGAGCCCAGTCATTTAAACCCCAGACCATGTGACTTTTTCTATCATGTGACTGACCACATGATTATGACATCACACAGGGCCTGTCAGCTCTGCAGGTGGAGATAAAGTGGACATTCTCCCACCCCCTCTATGAATGTCCACATAAAATCAGACCATTATGAAACTTTAACTTAACCCTCACAACACGCAGTGTGCTGGAGGAAAATACTCTGGTTTCAAATCAATGACGCCATTAAGCGTAGTGACACATATCTCCCCTCTATTAAATTACCAGTGACTTTGTCACATATACCCCCCTGTTGTGAACTCTGTGTTCAGGCTCCCTCTTGTGGTCACTGGTGGTATGGTGTGACTTTTGCTTTGGGCTCCCCCTGGTGGCTTTGTCTGTTATCCTGCTGGTCTCTGGCTATCAGCTGGTTCGTTATCCTCTGGGAGGTTCCTATATAGCTCTGTTTTACTTCCACTTGTTGCCGGCTGTCGATGTAATCAGTGCTACTCAGATTCCTTCTGACTACCTTGCTCCCAGTCCATCCAGGATAAGCTAAGTTTTGTTTGCTCATTTTTTGATCAGCAGTGTTTATCATGTTTTCTGTTCCAGCTTGCTAAAATGTAATTCCCTTGCTTGCTGGTTGCTCTAGTGGGCTGAGTTTCTCCCCACACACCGTTAGTTGGTGTGTGGGTTCTTGAAATCTCAGGATGGATATTTTGTAAGGGTTATTTATTGATCGCATAGACCCCTGCTCTATTTTCTGCTTTCTAGTACTAGTGGGCCTCTTTTGCTGAATCTGATTTCATCCCTATGTATGTGCCTTCTTCTTACCTCAACGTTAATATTTGTTGGGGGCTTCTATATCTTTGGGGATTATTTCTCTGGAGGCAAGCGAGGTCTTTCTTTCTCTTTAGGGGTAGCTAGTTCCTCAGGCTGGCTCGAGACGTCTAGGAATTTTTTAGGCACGTTCACCGGCTACCTCTAGTTGTTTTGGATAGGTTCAGATTTGCGATCAGTCCAGTTACCATCTCCCTAGAGCTCGTCCTTAGTTTGGTCACTTGCTGATCTATTTGTGATCCTCAGCCACTAGGGATCATAACAGTACAGCCGGCCCGCAAAGTGTTAATTGCATGGCAGAAGCAGGAGAAAAGAAGCCTTGAGAATTTTTTTTTTTTCTCTTGTTGTTGCCGTGTGTCTAGCTGCTGTGCTAGCTTCTCTCCTCCTCTTAATCTTGGTGTGGCTCTGAGTTCAGCTGCTGACATGGATGTCCAGAGCTTGGCTTCCAGTCTGGATCATCTTGCTGCTAGAGTTCAAAGTATTCAGGATTTTGTTGTTCACAGTCCTATGTCTGAGCCTAGGATACCTATTCCGAAGTTGTTTTCTGGAGATAGATCTAGGTTCCTGAATTCTAAGAACAATTGTAAGTTGTTTCTTTCTTTAAAACCTCGTTCCTCTGGTGATGCCGTTCAGCAAGTTAGGATTATTATTTCCTTTTTGCGTGGTGACCCTCAAGATTGGGCCTTCGCATTGGCGCCAGGGGATCCTGCATTGCTTAGTGTGGATGCGTTTTTTCTGGCCCTTGGATTGCTCTATGAGGAACCTAATCTTGAGAACCAGGCTGAAAAAGCGTTATTGGCCCTCTCACAGGGGCAAGATGAAGCAGAGGTGTACTGCCAGAAATTTCGGAAATGGTCGGTGCTTACTCAGTGGAATGAGTGTGCCCTGGCTGCAAATTTCAGAGAAGGTCTTTCTGAAGCCATTAAGAATGTCATGGTGGGGTTCCCTACGCCTGCAGGTCTGAATGAGTCAATGACTCTGGCCATTCAGATTGACCGGCGGTTGCGGGAGCGCAAACCTGTGCACCATTTGGCGGTGTCTTCTGAACAGACACCTGAATCTATGCAATGTGACAGAATTCTGACCAGAAGTGAACGGCAAAATTATAGACGGCAAAATGGGTTGTGCTTTTACTGTGGTGACTCAGCTCATGTTATCGCAGCATGCTCTAAGCGCAAAAAAAAGGTTGATAAATCTGTCACCATTGGTACTTTACAGCCTAAGTTCATTTTGTCTGTTACCCTGATTTGTTCCCTGTCATCTTACCCGGTTAATGCCTTTGTAGATTCAGGTGCTGCCCTGAGTCTGATGGATTGGTCATTTGCCAGGCGCTGTGGTTTTGATTTGGAGCCTTTAAAATTCCCTATTCCACTAAGGGGAATTGACTCTACGCCATTGGCTATGAATAGACCTCAGTACTGGACACAAGTGACCATGTGCATGACTCCTGTTCATCAGGAGGTGATTCGCTTTCTTGTATTGCATAATTTGCATGATGTTGTCGTGTTGGGTCTACCATGGTTGCAGACTCATAATCCAGTCCTGGATTGGAAAGCTATGTCTGTGTCAAGTTGGGGTTGTCAGGGAATTCATGGTGACGCTCCTGTGGTGTCAATTGCTTCGTCCACTCCTTCTGAAGTCCCTACGTTTTTGTCAGACTACCAGGATGTATTTGAGGAGCCCAAACTCAATTCTCTACCTCCTCATAGGGACTGTGATTGTGCTATAAATTTGATTCCTGGTAGTAAGTTTCCTAAGGGACGACTTTTCAATTTATCTGTGCCGGAGCATGCTGCCATGCGGAGTTATATAAAGGAGTCTTTGGAGAAGGGACATATTCGCCTGTCCTCTTCCCCTCTTGGTGCGGGATTCTTTTTTGTGGCTAAGAAGGATGGTTCCCTGAGACCTTGTATTGATTATCGCCTTTTGAATAAAATCACGGTCAAATTTCAGTATCCTTTGCCATTGTTAACTGATTTGTTTGCTCGCATTAGGGGGTCTAGTTGGTTCACCAAGATAGATCTTCGTGGTGCGTATAACCTTGTGCGTATAAAACAGGGTGATGAATGGAAAACTGCATTTAATACGCCTGAAGGCCATTTTGAGTACCTGGTGATGCCTTTTGGACTTTCTAATGCTCCTTCAGTCTTTCAGTCCTTTATGCACGACATCTTCCGTGAATATCTGGATAAGTTTATGATTGTGTATCTGGATGATATTCTGTTTTTTTCGGATGATTGGGAGTCTCATGTTAAGCAGGTCAGGATGGTCTTTCAGGTCCTGCGTGACAATGCTTAATTTGTGAAGGGCTCAAAATGTCTTTTTGGAGTCCAGAAGATTTCTTTTTTGGGTTTCATTTTTTCTCCTTCTACTATTGAGATGGACCCAGTCAAGGTTCAGGCTATTCATGACTGGACGCAGCCTACATCTGTTAAGAGTCTTCAGAAGTTATTGGGTTTTGCTAATTTTTACCGTCGCTTCATAGCTAATATTTCTGGTGTTGTTAAGCCTTTGACGGATTTGACCAAGAAAGGTTCTGATGTTACTAATTGGTCCTCTGCGGCTGTGGAGGCCTTTCGGGAGCTGAAGCGCCGGTTTTCTTCGGCTCCGGTCTTATGTCAGCCAGATGTCTCACTTCCCTTCCAGGTGGAGGTTGATGCTTCCGAGATTGGAGCGGGGGCTGTTTTGTCGCAGAGAAGCTCCGATGACTCTGTGATGAAGCCATGTGCTGTCTTTTCAAGAAAGTTTTCGCCTGCCGAGCGAAATTATGATGTCGGTAATCGGGAGTTGTTGGCTATGAAGTGGGCATTTGAGGAGTGGCGACATTGGCTCGAGGGAGCTAAGCATCGTGTGTTGGTCTTGACTGATCACAAGAATTTGATTTATCTCGAGTCGGCCAAGCGGCTGAATCCCAGACAGGCTCGATGGTCGTTGTTTTTCTCTCGTTTTGATTTCGTGGTTTCGTACCTGCCTGGTTCGAAGAATGTGAAGGCTGATGCTCTTTCTAGGAGTTTTGTGCCTGACTCTCCTGGAGATTCAGAGCCGGCTGGTATTCTTAGAGAAGGGGTGATTTTGTCTGCCATCTCCCCAGATTTGCGACGTGTGCTGCAAGAGTTTCGGGCGGATAGACCTGATCGCTGTCCACCGGAGAGACTGTTTGTCCCGGATAGATGGACCAACAGAGTCATCTCCGAGGTTCATTCTTCGGTGTTGGCGGGCCATCCTGGAATATTTGGTACCAGAGACTTGGTGGCCAGGTCTTTTTGGTGGCCTTCCTTGTCGCGGGATGTGCGTTCCTTTGTGCAGTCTTGTGGAATTTGTGCTCGGGCTAAGCCTTGCTGTTCTTGAGCCAGTGGTTTGCTGTTACCTTTGCCTGTCCCGAAGAGGCCTTGGACGCACATTTCCATGGATTTTATTTCAGATCTCCCTGTCTCTCAGAGAATGTCTGTCATCTGGGTGGTGTGTGATTGTTTTTCTAAGATGGTCCATTTGGTGCCCTTGCCTAAGTTGCCTTCCTCCTCCGAGTTGGTTCCACTGTTTTTTCAAAATGTGGTTCGTTTGCACGGGATTCCTGAGAACATTGTTTCTGACAGAGGATCCCAGTTTGTGTCTAGATTTTGGCGGATCTTTTGTGCTAAATTGGGCATTGATTTGTCTTTTTCGTCGGCCTTCAATCCTCAGACGAATGGCCAAACCGAGCGAACTAATCAGACCTTGGAGACTTATTTAAGATGTTTTGTTTCTGCTGACCAGGACGACTGGGTTACTTTTTTGCCGTTGGCCGAGTTTGCCCTTAATAATCGGGCTAGTTCTGCTACTTTGGTTTCTCCTTTCTTTTGTAATTCGGGGTTTCACCCTCGTTTTTCCTCGGGTCAGGTGGAGCCTTCTGACTGTCCTGGAGTGGATGTTGTGGTTGATAGGTTGTATCAGATTTGGAATCATGTGGTGGACAATTTGAAGCTGTCTCAAGAGAAGGCTCAGCTCTTTGCCAACCGCCGTCGCTGTATGGGTCCCCGACTTCGCGTTGGGGACTTGGTGTGGTTGTCTTCTCGCTTTGTTCCTATGAAGGTCTCCTCTCCTAAGTTCAAGCCTTGGTTTATCGGTCCTTATAAGATTCTGGAAGTCCTTGGCCCTGTGTCATTTCGTCTGGACCTCCCAGCATCATTTGCTATTCATAATGTGTTCCATCGCTCGTTGTTGCGGAGGTATGTGGTGCCTGTGGTTCCTCCGGTTGAGCCTCCTGCCCCGGTGCTGGTTGAGGGAGAATTGGAATACGTGGTGGAGAAGATCTTGGATTCTCGTATTTCTAGACGGAGGCTCCAGTATTTGGTTAAATGGAAGGGCTATGGTCAGGAGGATAATTCTTGGGTTGTCGCCTCTGATGTTCATGCAGCCGATTTGGTTCGTGCCTTCCATGTGGCTCATCCTGATCGCCCTGGGGGTTTTCATGAGGGTTCGGTGACCCCTCCTCAAGGGGGGGGTACTGTTGTGAACTCTGTGTTCAGGCTCCCTCTTGTGGTCACTGGTGGTATGGTGTGACGTTTGCTTTGGGCTCCCCCTGGTGGCTTTGTCTGTTATCCTGCTGGTCTCTGGCTATCAGCTGGTTCGTTATCCTCTGGGAGGTTCCTATATAGCTCTGTTTTACTTCCACTTGTTGCCGGCTGTTG
Organism: Ranitomeya variabilis; assembly: GCF_051348905.1. Taxonomy (NCBI): domain Eukaryota; kingdom Metazoa; phylum Chordata; class Amphibia; order Anura; family Dendrobatidae; genus Ranitomeya; species Ranitomeya variabilis. The sequence continues at coordinate 878,402,919 of NC_135232.1, forward strand.
ATGTAATCAGTGCTACTCGGATTCCTTCTGACTACCTTGCTCCCAGTCCATCCAGGATAAGCTAAGTTTTGTTTGCTCATTTTTTGATCAGCAGTGTTTATCATGTTTTCTGTTCCAGCTTGCTAAAATGTAATTCCCTCGCTTGCTGGTTGCTCTAGTGGGCTGAGTTTCTCCCCACACACCGTTAGTTGGTGTGTGGGTTCTTGAAATCTCAGGATGGATATTTTGTAAGGGTTTTTTATTGATCGCATAGACCCCTGCTCTATTTTCTGCTTTCTAGTACTAGTGGGCCTCTGCTGAATCTGATTTCATCCCTATGTATGTGCCTTCTTCTTACCTCACCATTAATATTTGTTGGGGGCTTCTATATCTTTGGGGATTATTTCTCTGGAGGCAAGCGAGGTCTTTCTTTCTCTTTAGGGGTAGCTAGTTCCTCTGGCTGGCTCGAGACGTCTAGGAATTTTTTAGGTACGTTCACCGGCTACCTCTAGTTGTTTTGGATAGGTTCAGATTTGCGATCAGTCCAGTTACCATCTCCCTAGAGCTAGTCCTTAATTTGGTCACTTGCTGATCTATTTGTGATCCTCAGCCACTAGGGATCATAACACCCCCCTGCCCAATGCAAGGGGTTAGGCCACTCGCTAAGCAGGGGAGTCTGGGCAGGTCATCTGCATTCCCGTACATCTTTCCTGGCCTATGCTTGATGTGAAAAGAGAAATCTTGGAGGCCTAAGAGCCACCTAGTTACCCGAGCATTTTTACCCTTATTTTCCTTCAACCACCTCGGTGGGGCATGGTCAGATACCAGCTTAAACCTACTGCCTAGCAGGTAATATCTCAGGTTATCTACGGCTCATTTTATGGCTAGGCTCTCTTTCTCAACGATGGCATAATTTATTTCTCATCAAGAGATCTTCCGGCTCAGATACAGGATGGGATGCTCCTCCTCATCCACTTCCTGAGACAGCAAGGCTCTCAAGCCGACTTTTGACTCATATTTTTGGACCACAAACTCCCTGCTATAGTCTGGTGCAGCCAGGACCGAATGTTTACACAGGGCCTGCTTTAGCTCCTGGTAAGCCATCTCTGTCTCAGCAGACCATTTAATCAATGACGATCGTGTGCTTTGAAGGAGGTCTGTCATGGTGAACCTTGGAATAAACCGCTGGGAGTAACCCATTATTCCAAGAAACGCCCTCACTTGCTTCTTAGAAAGTGGTTGTGGCCACTTCCGAATTGCCTCAATCTTGTTTATCTGAGGCTTAATTTCACCCCTTCCGATGACATGGCCTATGTATTTGGCCTCTTCTTTCTCTATGGCACATTTTTGAGAGTCCGCATTCCTCAACGCAGCCAGGATTGCCTGTAACTTTGGTAGACGATTACCCCAGTCAGGGCTGAAGATCAAAATGTCATCATCATATTTCTTATGCAGAGCCAGGACCCGATCTATAGCCCTCTGGAAGGTTGCTGGGGCCCCCTGCAGTCCAAAGGGCATTCTGGTGTATTGGAAACACAGATCAGGTGTTGAGAAGGCCGTCTTCTCTTTGGCACTCTGGAACATGGGGATCTGCCAGTAGCCCTTCATCAGGTCAAGGGTTGTAATGTACCTTGCGGTTCCCAGTCTCTCTGAGTTCATCCACACAGGGTATGGGATATGCATCACTTTTGGAGACCTCATTCAGCATGCGATAATCATTGCAAAACCGCCACTCACCATCGGGCTTTGGCATGAGGACGTTAGGACTCAACCATCCACTTTTCGACACCTCAATCACCCAAAGGTCTAACATCTTTTTCACCATTGGCTATTACTTCCCAACATGCTTCGGGAATTCCATAGGGCCTGAGGTTCACCCTTACATGTGGCTCTGTCAACACATCATGCTCGACCACCTGCGTATGCCCTGACAACTCCGAGAACAGGTCACAGTTCTGCTGCAACAGTTGCGGACACTGTTGTCTTTGGGCTAGCGTTAGAGTCTCTGCAATGGTTACATCATCTACTATAGTTTTGGGATTAGCTCCCAGTCAAGGGGTTCATAGCGACTCCCAATCTCTCCACGGCTTGAGCAAATTCACATGGTATATTTGGTTTGGCTTCCTTCGGCCTGGTTGTTATACTTTGTATTCACCTCACTCAGTTTTTCCACCACCTAATATGGGTCTTGCCACTTGGCTAGGAACTTGCTCTCTACCATGGGGATAAGCACTAGCAGCGGTCCCTGAGCTGGAACTGCCTCAGCCTTGCTGAATGGTTATACAACCTTGCCTGTGCCCCCTGTGTCTGGAGAAGATGCTCTTTCACGATCAGCATCACCCTTGCAATCCAATCCTGCATTTGGGCCACATGGTTGATGATGCTCCGGTGGGGTGTAACTTCTGCTTCCCAGGTCTCCTTTGCAACATTGAGAAGTCCCTGTGGGTGTCATCCATACAGCAGCTCAAATGATGAGAACTCCGTAGTGGCCTGGGGAACTTCCCTGATAGAGAACAACAGGTATGGCAGTAGGCAATCCCAATCTTGGCCATAACTCTCCACAATCTTCTTAAGCATGGACTTCAAAGTTTTATTGAATCTCTCCACCAGGCCATCCGTCTGTGGATGGTACACTGACGTGTGGAGTTGTGTAACCTGGCAAGCCTTACAAAACTTCCTCATCACTATAAACATAAACGGAGTTCCTTGGTCCGTCAAGATCTCCTTTGGCAGGCCTGTCAGAAAAAAGATATGGACTAGACGATGGTCCTGGCAGAGGAGTTTCTAATGTGTACTGCCTCAGTGTACCCTGTGGTATAGTCCATCACTACTAGGATTTATTGGTGCCCTCTAGCAAATGTAGGTAGGGGCCCTACAAGGTCCATAGCAATCCTGTCAATGGGACCTCTATAATGGGTAGTGGCACTAGGGAACTTCGGAAATGGGACACGGGTGCAGTAAGCTGGCAAGTAGGGCAGGACCGGCAGAAGTTAACAATTTGTCTGTGACACCCAGGCCAGTAGAGTCTCCTAAGGACCTGTTCATGAGTTTTGTCTACTCCCAGATGTCCACCCAAAACATGAGAATGAACCTGGTCTAACACCCTATGCCTATATGGACCCAGGACTAACAACTGCTCCACCACTTCCTCTCTCAGCTTAGTGACCTGATATAACAGGTAACCATTTAAAGGAAAATGTGGAATCCTGGTTTCAGCCCCCAGCTCTTGGGCAACCCCATTTATCAAAATCACATTTTCCAATGCCGCATTTTCCACATTTTCCCAATTTTCCAAAATCCCGCATTTGATCAGTCCCACAATTTCTACCAGAAACCCCCAGTTCAGGAATCTCGGTCTCACTTGTCACCGTCTCATCCTCGTCACCCACCAGGACACACAAGGGGAACTCTTCTACCTCTGACTGTGATGGGGATTTATCAGGGTTGAGCTGGCTTCTGTCTGAGTCACTTAGCATTCCCCCACAAGTTCAAAAACAAGCTGAAGTCCCGCCCGATTATCATGGGGTATAATAAGTCTTTCACCACCTCTACCTCATGGGACTCTGTACCCTGGCTTGTTTTTATCGGCACTCTGGCGATGAGGTAGTCCTTGGCATCCCCAGTGGATACAGTGGATGCCCAACTGTCTTTTTGGGATCAACTGGTGGGGGAGTGTGACCCTTATGAGGGTCACCAAACTGTCTGAGTCCAACAGTCCTGATACCAGCACCCCATTTACGGTCATGAGACATGACTGCGGGCCCTCTCCGGCAAGTGAGGTAAGCATAGTATGAGCAGTGCCTGCTTAGGCTATAATCCATCTGCTTGGAAGACAAAGGAAAATGGGCCACTATGTGTCCAGGACTGTGACACCGCCATCAGATCAGGACTTTACCAGCAGCCTTTTGCAACCCCTCAACGGCTCCTTGGGACCTCGGACTTTTCTCAGTTGTGGCTCTGCTACCCCCCTTTTGGGACTGGGGCTTGTGTTGGATACCCCAGTATGGAGATGCCTCACCCCCAGCTTCCTTATGAACCTCTCAACCACCTGGTACCTTTTTAGTAGGCCAATCAGGTCATCTGCATTTTGGGGATCCCCCTGGGCAACCCATGTTTGAACCGACCTTGGAAGGGAGTGGATTATTCTGTCCATTACAACCCACTCCACCATCTAGGCTGGGTTGGAGAACTCCGGCTGCAACCATTTCTGGTGCACCAAATAAAACATTTGGGAGCGAGGAGGTTTATCACTGCAATATGTCCAGTGATTAACCCTTTGTGCTCAGACAGACATATTTTCCCCTGAGCATGCCAATATCTCAGTTTTTAGTTTGGCATATTTCAGGACATCTTGTAAGGCCGGGTCATAATAAGACTTTGGGGGCTCACCGGTTAGATAGGGGGCCAGCACCTCTGCCCATTGGTCTGGCATCAGTCACTCTTGCTCTGCTACCAGCACAATTACAGTCAGAAATGCCTCTATGTCATCACCCGGGGTCATTTTCTGCATCTCTCACCTTACCTCCTTCCAGACGTGCGTGTCATCACCTGAACTTGAGGAATAGGCTTCCTGCCTCGGCAAGCAGCTCAATCTACTGCTGCTGTTGTTGGAACTGCTGCTGCTGTTGCTACTGCTGTTGCTTCTGCTGGATAAGCAACTTACTCATCTCCTGATGTGCCAGCTATTGTTGCTGCTGCGCGCTCACCAGATGTTTGAACAAGTCCTCTATTTTGCTTGACGTCATCCGCTGACTTGTGGCCTCCTTTACCCAGGACATGCAGTTTGACCACGGCTGCTACTGGTGTCCCCGGAAAGTTGCTCGCATTCAAAACACCACTTGTGGTTTTTCAACTCACGTGGCAGTATATGCTGACCAAAGACTGCTTCTAGAGCCCAGTCATTTAAACCCCTGACCATGTGACTCTTTCTATCATGTGACTAACCACATGATTATGACATCACACAAGTCCTGTCAGCTCTGCAAGTGGAGATAGAGTGGACATTCTCCCACCCGCTCTGAGTGTTCATACAAAACCAGCCCATGCAACTTTAACTTAACCCTGGAGGAAAATACTCTGGTTTCATAGCACTGATGCCATTAAGCGTAGTGACTAGTGTTGAGCATTCCGATACCGCAAGTATCGGGTATCGGCCGATATTTGCTGTATCGGAATTCCGATACCGAGATCCGATACTTTTGTGGTATCGGGTATCGGTATCGAAACAACATTAATGTAAAAATGTGTAAAAGAGAGAATTAAAATAAAAAATATTGCTATACTCACCTCTCCGACGCAGCCTGCACCTTAACGAGGGAAGCGGCACAGTTCTTTGTTTAAAATTCGCGCTTTTCTTTCCTTACGTGAAGTCCCGGCTTTGTGATTGGTTGCGTCGCAGTCACATGGGCGACGCAACCAATCACAGCAAGCCGTGACGTAATTTCAGGTCCTTAAGGATTTTAAAATTACGTCCCGGCTTTGTGATTGGTTGCGTCGCAGTCACATGGGCGACGCAACCAATCACAAGCCGTGACGTCACGGGAGGCTGGACACGCGCGCATTTTAAAATGCGCGCTTGTCCAGCCTCCCGTGACGTCCCGGCTTGTGATTGGTTGCGTCGCGATCAACCAATCACAAGCCGGGAGGCTGGACACGCGCGCATTTTAAAATGCGCGCGTGTCCAGCCTCCCGGCTTGTGATTGGTTGATCGCGAAGCAACCAATCACAAGCCGGGACGTCACGGGAGGTTGGACAAGCGCGCATTTTAAAATGCGCGCGTGTCCAGCCTCCCGGCTTGTGATTGGTTGACCGCGAAGCAACCAATCACAAGCCGGGACGTCACGGGAGGTTGGACAAGCGCGCATTTTAAAATGCGCGCGTGTCCAGCCTCCCGTGACGTCACGGCTTGTGATTGGTTGCGTCGCCCATGTGACTGCGACGCAACCAATCACAAAGCCGGGACGTAATTTTAAAATCCTTAAGGACCTGAAATTACGTCACGGCTTGCTGTGATTGGTTGCGTCGCCCATGTGACTGCGACGCAACCAATCACAAAGCCGGGACTTCACGTAAGGAAAGAAAAGCGCGAATTTTAAACAAAGAACGCTGCCGCTTCCCTCGGTAAGGTGCAGGCTGCGTCGGAGAGGTGAGTATAGCAATATTTTTAATTTTAATTCTCTCTTTTACACATTAATATGGATCCCAGGGCCTGAAGGAGAGTTTCCTCTCCTTCAGACCCTGAGAACCATCAGGAATACCGTCCGATACTTGAGTCCCATTGACTTGTATTGGTATCGGGTATCGGTATCGGATTGGATCCGATACTTTGCCGGTACCGGCCGATACTTTCCGATACCGATACTTTCAAGTATCGGACGGTATCGCTCAACACTAGTAGTGACACATACACATGTAGTCAAAATTGTTGGTACCCCTTGTTTAAAGGGACTCTGTCACCTGAATTTGGAGGGAACAATCTTCAGCCATAGGGGCGGGGTTTTCGGGTGTTTGATTCACCCTTTCCTTACCCGCTGGCTGCATGCTGGCTGCAATATTGGATTGAAGTTCATTCTCTGTCCTCCATAGTACAAGCCTGCGTAAGGCAAGATTGCCTTGTGCAGGCATGTACTATGGAGGACAGAGAATGAACTTCAATCCAATATTGCAGCCAGCGGGTAAGGAAAGGGTGAATCAAACACCCGAAAACCCCGCCCCTATGGCTGAAGATTGTTCCCTCCAAATTCAGGTGACAGAGTCCCTTTAATGACAGAAAAACCCACAATGATCACAGAAATAACTTGAATCTGACAAAAGTAATAAATAAAAAATCTATGAAAATGAACAAATGAAAGTCAGACATTGCTTTTCAACCATGCTACCACAGAATTAAAAAAAAATAAAACTCATGAAATAGGCCTGGACAGAAATGATGGTACCCTTAACTTTATATTTTCTTGCACAACCTTTTGAGGCTATCACTGTAATCAAACAATTCCTGTAACTGTCAATGAGACTTTCGCACCTCTTCACAGGCATTTTGGCTTACTCGTCAAGAGCAAACTTCTCCAGTTGTCTCATGTTTGAAGGTTACCTTTTCTAGACTGCATATTTCAGCTCTTTCCAAAGATGCTCAATAGGGCTCAGGTCAGGGCTCATAGAAGGCCACTTCAGAATAGTCCCATCGTTTCCTCTTAGCCATTCTTAGGTGTTTTTAGCTGTGTGTTTTGGGTCATTATCCTGTTGCAAGACCCATGACCTGCGACTGAGACCAAGCTTTCTGACACTGGGTAGCACATTTCTCTCTAGAATCCCTTGATAGTCTTGAGAATTATTGTACCCTGCACAGATTCTAGACACCCTGTGCCAGATGCAGCAAAGCAGCTTCAGAACATAACAGAGCCTCCGCCATGTTTCACAGTAGGGACAGTGTTCTTTTCTTGATATGCTTCATTTTTCCATCTGTGAACATAGAGCTGATGTGTCTTGCAAAAAGTTCAATTTTTGTCTCATCTTTCCATAGGACATTCGGATGGTGCAATCTGACACTGATGTTCCTTGAGCTTGAAGTTCACCTTTAATCTGTTTAAAGGTTTTTCTTGGCTCTTTTGTCACCATTCATATTATCCGTCTCTTTGATTTGTCATCAATTTTCCTCGGGCCACATCCAGGAAGGTTGGCTACAGTCTCATGGATCTTAAATTTCTCAATATTATGTGCAATTGTAGTCACAGGAACATCAAGCTGCTTGGAGATGGTCTTATAACTTTTACCTTTAACATGTTTGTCTATAATTTTCTTTCTAATCTCCGGAGACAACTCCTTTGTTCCCTCTGGTCCATGTTGAGTGTTATACACACCATGTCACCAAACAGCACAGTGAGTATCTGTAACCCTATATACAGGTGCACTCACTGATTACAAGATTGTAGACACCTGTGATGCTAGTTAGTGGATACACCTTGATTTATCATGTCCCTTTTGTCACATTATTTTCAGGAGTACCATCATTTCTGCCCAGGCCTATTTCATGAGTTTTATTTTTAAAAATTCTGTGGAAGCATGGTTGAAAAGAAATGTATGACTTTAATTTGTTCATTTTCATAGATTTTTTATTTATTATTACTTTTGTCAGATTCAAGTTATTTCTGTGACCATTGTGAGTTTTTCTGTCATTAAATGAGGGGTACCAACAATTTTGACCACATGTGTGGTTAAGAAAAATAACAAGAATACACTATGTAAGAAACAGTGCTTTATATAACAACAGAGGAAGCTGTGTAATGAGGGGATGGCACCATATACACTGTATATAGAGAGGATGGTGCTTATTAAGGGAGGGTGTTATACATAATAAAAGAGGAAACTATGTAACTAAGGACAGTTTACACATATGAGTACAGAATATACTAAGGGACTGTGCTATGCATAAAAAGTGAGTGAAGTATATACTAAGGGACTGTTCTAAACATAATAAGAGAGTACACTATATAATAAGGGACTGTGCTGTACATAGTAAGTGAGTACATTATATACTAAGGGACTATTCTATATATAGTGAGTATACTATATACTAAGGGACTGTGCTATACATAGTAAATGAGTACACTATATACTAAGGGACTATGTCTCGTGTGCCCAAACAGTGGCATCTGACTATATACTAGAGGGGACATTGCCACATTCAGTAGAAACTGCATAACAAATTGTGGGTGGAGTAGAATTTAATTTTGTGTCCCTTACTTCAATTCAAAACTCAATGTGACCATAAAAAACAGGTGTTGAAAATTTCCTTGAAAAAATTAAACTTTGCTGCTAAAGTTTTGAGTGCTCTAAAATTGTAACAAAATAAAAGGATGCTAAAAAATATAAATCAGGTTATCGTAAAGTATGCATACGGTGCATATCATAAATGTTATTTGTTAGCTTATTAGGGTATACGAGGGGCTGCTGATAATTTTTTGGCTTTGTGATCTTTTTTTGTTTCTATGGTAATGAATGTTACATCACATGAAAGCATTATGTGTCTAATATATGTTTTCAAAACTTTATGTTTTTTAGCTTATGGCAACCGTGTTCTACGCACGCGGGAAAACAAAATGGCAGAGTCTAATGCGATATTCACAGTAAATGAGAGCAGAGGAGTGATGAAATCCTTGTTTCTGCAAGGAAAGTCCGAGAAGGATATTCATGGTGATATGTTGCAGACATTGGGGGATCAATGTCCTTCATATTCTACAGTTAAGAACTGGATTGCCAAATGTAATATGGGCCACTTCAGCACCAATGATGAGAAACATCCTGGACGACTAAAAGTTGTTGTTGTTCCTGAGATTGTCGATGCTGTGCACAACGTCATACTGGAGAATTGGAGAATTTCAGCTAAAGAAATAGCAAACATCATGGGTATTTCCCGTGAACATGTTTGTGTAATGATCCATGAACATTTGGACATGAAGAAGCTATCTGCAAAGTAGTTCCCCAAATGTTTGACAACAAATCAGAATAGCATGCGAGTGAAAACTTACTGGTCCATTTGTCAGTATTTCCAGACTGATAAGAACTTCCTGGATCGACTGGTCACAATGGACGAGACCTGGATTTATTTGCATGACCCTGAAACCAAGGAGTAGTCAAAAGAGTGGAGGCATGGTGGTTCTCCTCGTCCAAAGAAGTTCAGGGTGCAAAAATCAGCCACTAAGTTGATGGCGTCTGTGTTCTAGGATAAGGAGAGCGTGTTGCTAGTGGACTACCTTCAAAAGGGTTCCACCATCAATGCAAGGTATTACATTAAACTTTTGGACCAACTGAAGGCAGCTCTGAAGGCCAAAAGGCGCGGAAAGCTGTCCAAAGGAATCTTGTTCCTGCAAGACAATGCCTCTGCTCACACTGCACAAGCGAACAAGGCAAAACTGGCAGAGCTGGGCTTCCAACTGGTTGACCACCCACCTTATTCACCAGACCTAGTTCCCTCCGACTATCATCTGTTTTCAAGCCTGAAGAAACACCTCAAGGGTAACACATTTCACACCATTTCTGATGCCAGGGCTGTTATGGATGCCTGGTTTGAGACACAACCGAAATCCTTCTTTTTGCAAGGCTTACAGAACTTGGAATACCAATATAAGAAGTGTGTTGACATCAGTGGAGAGTATGTGGAATAAATCTAAAGTTTCATCATCCTATCTTGTTTCTTTCTGGGTAAAGTCAAAGACTTATTTTTTTATTTTCATTTGCAATATTTCTAAATGTACCACTATTATAAACTACAATGTGTTATGAAAAAATTCCCTCTGACTTAAATTGTATTAAGTGACACATTTCAGGATTGAAAAATGGGGATTGGTCACAGAGACCAAAATGCAATCGGTTGCTAAGGGATTAGAATTCCCCCAAAGTTGCAAATGAAATAGAAATAGCACTGCAGCACTTTGAACTGAAGCATTGTCTAAAGAACAATGTTGCAGGCTTTGTGCTTAGAATATTAACACTGTAACAATATTACCGCATATACTTTAGTATAAACCAAGTATTTCAGCGCAATTTTTTCTGCTAAAAAGGCCACCTCAGCTTGTACTCAAGTCATTGTCCTAGAAGTCAGCGGGGGAGGGGGAGTGGCAGAGCAGCGGGTCACAGGAGGCAGGAGGCAGTTGCTGCAGCTAAAGACTGTGCCTGCTGCTGAAGAGAAATGAATTTTCACTGCGCTGGCAGTTAATATTAATTTCTCTTTTAGCATGCACAGTGTCAGCCTCAGCAGCCGGCTTCCTGCAGCTGCTGGGCAGACACGTGTCCCCGCTACTTAAGAGTTATGAATATTCACCTCTCTCCACTCCCATAGGCGTGGAGTGAATATTCATTACCTTAATGAGTGGGGACGCGTGATCACTCTGCCACAGGAGCTGCTGGCGCCAGAAGAAGATGCAGCGAGGGCACGCAAGGAAGGTAAGTAGTATGTTTTTTTAATGCTTTTGTCATGGGGGCCATGCATACAAGGATATGGATGAGGAACCATGCATACCAGGATAGGGATGAGGATCCATGTATACCAGGATAGGTATGAGGAGCCATGCATACAAGGATGGGGATAATGAGCCATGCATACAAGGATGGGGTTAAGGAGCCATGCAGACAAGGATGGGGATAAGGAGCCATGCAGACAAGGATGGTGATGAGGAACCATGCATACCAGGACAGGGATGAGGAACCATGCATACTAGGATAGGGATGAGGGGACAATGCATACTCGAGTCAATAAGTTTTCCAAGTTTTTCGTGGCAAAATTAGGTGCTTTGGCTTATACTCGGGTCGGCTTCAGCACGAGTATATACGGTAAGTGGCCTTTTAAATTACAAATATTTTTAAATATTTCAATAGAGAATTTCCAAAAATCCGGTCTTGATTGTGCATTAAAGTAAATTGAATTCATTATATGCCACCGAATGTTCCCATGTCAACTACCTCCCTGTTTTATTGACCTCAGTTTGTGTTATGTCGGTTACTAAGCAATAATAAGTAAATACTGTTTGGAATAACAGAAGCTTTGCATGTGCTGGTCTTTGTATGTGGTAGGTAGTGTGAACATTTATTAATCATAAGGTAGCATTAAGTGTCTTCAAAAACCTCTGTAAAGATCTACAGAATCTTGGATTTGTATTTCTCCTTTGCGAAGTGCTTGATGCTTTATTGTCAACACATACCATATGCCAACTTTAGCAACTCCATCAAAGCTGCTATATCTGTGCCAAATCACAAACATCTCCTAACATCACCAAGAAATTAACAAGGAATATCAATTCAGCAAGAATCTGTCAGGAAGTGAATCATAACCAGTAAGAGTCTACTGTATTTTAAATGATATTTATTATGGAAATATGTAAATGATATTGCCTAAATTGCATCAACTAACAATGCTACATAATTATATAGATGCAAAGTGTATAATTTAATAATGCGTAACTCCACTCTGGAGAATATTCAGTGCTATCAAATGGATCTTAAATAAAATTGGGTTTTATGAATGCAAGGATGCTGCCATGCTGGCCTTCTGGTGGAAACTGAAGATCAAGTTCAGGGAAGTCAATGATCAGTCTCATTATGTAATGTTTATTTTATTTATTTATTTTACTCTCTTATATAGCGTCATTAATTCCATTGTGCTTTACAAACATTATTGGCACTGTCCCCATTGGGGCCCACAATCTATCCCACATCCCTATCAGTATGTCTTTGGAATGAGGGAGGAAATCAGAGAACCCTGAGGAAAGCCACGCAAACACGGGGAGAACATACAAACTCAATGCACATGTTATGCTATTACATCACCAAAAATGGAGTAAAACATTGCATAATTTTGAAATCCCTCAAGTTTATGTTACTAGCTGGGAACTAACCTTTTACCAAATATTCATTACAATCTATATCTTAACGAGGTATTCTGAAGTTGTTTCATGAGCAGGTCATAGCTCGGCAGTCTACTTACTTTATGGTTGCTTGAGGGATCGCCACTAGGGTTGAGCGACTTTCATTTTTTTAAGATCGAGTAGGGTTTTGGGAAACCCGATTTTGTCCAGAGTCGAGTCGAGTGCAGTCGGCCGATTATCGCTAAAAGTCGGGGATCGACCGAAACACGAAACCCAATGCAAGTCAATGGGGAAGCATAGTCGGCAGTGAGTGGAGGCCAGGAAAACACCTACAGTGCCCATTTTAATGCCAAAAACATCCATTCTTGTTTCTGAAGCTTGCCAATCTTAATTAACTGTATAATAATAGTTGGGCATAGGGAATTGGGGGAAAGTTGTGGGGGGAGTAGGGCTGGCTCAAGTTTTTCGTGGGCCCAGGAAATGCGGACTACGTCACGGCGGTGTTGCAGGGAAAGGTAAGTATTTAAACGTTGCAAGTGCTGTGATCCTGAGCAAGCAGGGGGGGGCCCACTCGTTCGCATTGGCACTGGCACAGGGCCCCTCAAAGTACGGCGGTGTGTTTGCATGGCGGGGGCGCCTCCCACCAGCAGCGACACTTTTGCGTACTCTGAGGGGCCCTGTGCCAGTGACGTCGCCAACGAGTATGCCCCCCCACCTGATGAAGGAACCTGCACTTTCATCTGCACCTTCCTCTTTGTCCCTGTGTAAGGTGGTATAACATGCGGGAAGGGGAACCTTACTTTCAGCAGGGTCAGATTCTGGCTGTGTAGAGTACAAGGGGAATGTAGTGGTCTAGGTCAATGTACCAGCAGACTCATTTAGCAGTGGCTGGGCAATGGGCAGGATGAGGAGGAAACAGATATAGGGCCAAAGAATAAAGTAGGCTAAATGCAGTTCAAAATTGGTAACAGGACTAAACAGGCGGCATTGCTTTGTTCAGTGGAGTAGCAAACCCAAGAGCAGCAGACACTGTTTCAAGGGCCTAACCACACTAGTAGGCCAAATGCAGTTTAATATCTGATAGTATAGGGCGAAAGCCAGAATGTGGAAGCTCAGCTTTGTTCAGTTGAGGACAACACCAGGGAGGGGCAGACACCTTTAGTAGGCCGGAAAAGCCTATTGCATTTTTTAAAATGGTAATTTGGAGCAGAAGGTTGAAGCTCAGCTTTATTTAGTTGAGGACAACACCAGGCAGGGGCACACAGACAGACACCTTTAGTAGGCCGGAAAAGCCTATTGCATTTTTTAAAATGGTAATTTGGAGCAGAAGGTTGCAGCTCAGCTTTATTTAGTTGAGGGCAACACCAGGGAGGGGCAGAAGCCGTTAGTAGGCCCTAACCACCATTTTGTTTTTTAAAAACCACTTAATGAGAGCCGGAAGGTTGAAGCTCAGCTTTATTCAGTTGAGGACAACACCAGGCAGGGGCACACAGACAGACACCTTTAGTAGGCCGGAAAAGCCTATTGCATTTTTTAAAATGGTAATTTGGAGCAGAAGGTTGAAGCTCAGCTTTATTTAGTTGAGGACAACACCAGGCAGGGGCACACAGACAGACACCTTTAGTAGGCCGGAAAAGCCTATTGCATTTTTTAAAATGGTAATTTGGAGCAGAAGGTTGAAGCTCAGCTTTATTTAGTTGAGGGCAACACCAGGGAGGGGCAGAAGCCGTTAGTAGGCCCTAACCACCATTTTGTTTTTTAAAAACCACTTAATGAGAGCCGGAAGGTTGAAGCTCAGCTTTATTCAGTTGAGGACAACACCAGGCAGGGGCACACAGACAGACACCTTTAGTAGGCCGGAAAAGCCTATTGCATTTTTTAAAATGGTAATTTGGAGCAGAAGGTTGAAGCTCAGCTTTATTTAGTCGAGGACAACACCAGGCAGGGGCACACAGACAGACACCTTTAGTAGGCCGGAAAAGCCTATTGCATTTTTTAAAATGGTAATTTGGAGCAGAAGGTTGAAGCTCAGCTTTATTTAGTTGAGGGCAACACCAGGGAGGGGCAGAAGCCGTTAGTAGGCCCTAACCACCATTTTGTTTTTTAAAAACCACTTAATGAGAGCCGGAAGGTTGAAGCTCAGCTTTATTCAGTTGAGGACAACACCAGGCAGGGGCACACAGACAGACACCTTTAGTAGGCCGGAAAAGCCTATTGCATTTTTTTAAAATGGTAATTTGGAGCAGAAGGTTGAAGCTCAGCTTTATTTAGTTGAGGGCAACACCAGGGAGGGGCAGAAGCCGTTAGTAGGCCCTAACCACCATTTTGTTTTTTAAAAACCACTTAATGAGAGCCGGAAGGTTGAAGCTCAGCTTTATTCAGTTGAGGACAACACCAGGCAGGGGCACACAGACAGACACCTTTAGTAGGCCGGAAAAGCCTATTGCATTTTTTAAAATGGTAATTTGGAGCAGAAGGTTGAAGCTCAGCTTTATTTAGTTGAGGGCAACACCAGGGAGGGGCAGAAGCCGTTAGTAGGCCCTAACCACCATTTTGTTTTTTAAAAACCACTTAATGAGAGCCGGAAGGTTGAAGCTCAGCTTTATTCAGTTGAGGACAACACCAGGCAGGGGCACACAGACAGACACCTTTAGTAGGCCGGAAAAGCCTATTGCATTTTTTAAAATGGTAATTTGGAGCAGAAGGTTGAAGCTCAGCTTTATTTAGTTGAGGGCAACACCAGGGAGGGGCAGAAGCCGTTAGTAGGCCCTAACCACCATTTTGTTTTTTAAAAACCACTTAATGAGAGCCGGAAGGTTGAAGCTCAGCTTTATTCAGTTGAGGACAACACCAGGCAGGGGCACACAGACAGACACCTTTAGTAGGCCGGAAAAGCCTATTGCATTTTTTAAAATGGTAATTTGGAGCAGAAGGTTGAAGCTCAGCTTTATTTAGTTGAGGACAACACCAGGCAGGGGCACACAGACAGACACCTTTAGTAGGCCGGAAAAGCCTATTGCATTTTTTAAAATGGTAATTTGGAGCAGAAGGTTGAAGCTCAGCTTTATTTAGTTGAGGGCAACACCAGGCAGGGGCACACAGACAGACACCTTTAGTAGGCCGGAAAAGCCTATTGCATTTTTTAAAATGGTAATTTGGAGCAGAAGGTTGAAGCTCAGCTTTATTTAGTTGAGGGCAACACCAGGGAGGGGCAGAAGCCGTTAGTAGGCCCTAACCACCATTTTGTTTTTTAAAAGCCACTTAATGAGAGCCGGAAGGTTGAAGCTCAGCTTTATTCAGTTGAGGACAACACCAGGCAGGGGCACACAGACAGACACCTTTAGTAGGCCGGAAAAGCCTATTGCATTTTTTAAAATGGTAATTTGGAGCAGAAGGTTGAAGCTCAGCTTTATTTAGTTGAGGACAACACCAGGCAGGGGCACACAGACAGACACCTTTAGTAGGCCGGAAAAGCCTATTGCATTTTTTAAAATGGTAATTTGGAGCAGAAGGTTGAAGCTCAGCTTTATTTAGTTGAGGGCAACACCAGGCAGGGGCACACAGACAGACACCTTTAGTAGGCCGGAAAAGCCTATTGCATTTTTTAAAATGGTAATTTGGAGCAGAAGGTTGAAGCTCAGCTTTATTTAGTTGAGGGCAACACCAGGGAGGGGCAGAAGCCGTTAGTAGGCCCTAACCAAAGTTGAAGGCCAAATGCAGTTTAATTTCTGATACTATAGGCCGAAAGCCAGAAGGTGGAAGCTCCGATTTAGACAGTGGAGGACAATTTGAATTAGGGACTGCAGACAGACTTAGTAGGCTGTCCCCTGTGGACCATGCATCCAACACATTAACCCATTGCCCCGTAATGGACACGTAATCTTCCGTGGCCATGCCTACAGGTCCATGTGTCTGTTGTCAGGTGCACCTTTGTACTCACAGATTGCCAGAGTGCATGGACAATGCGGTCTTCTACATGCTGGTGGAGGGTTGGGATGGCTTTTCTCGCAAAAGAAGTGTCGACTGGTTAGCTTGTAGCGTGGTACAGCGTAGTCCATCATGGCCTTATTAATAGTAAATAAAATATATAACTAGGCTCTATGAACTTTTAAATAGATTCCAGGGGTACACGGGCAGCATTGGTGTGGTCAGTGGAGGAGTATTGCAAGTAGGGGCTGCAGACAGGCTATCAAAGGCCTAAAATACCAAACAGTAGGCACTCATGGCAGTTTTACATCGGTTACATGGATACACAGGCAGGCACTCCAGGCAGCATTGTGGTCAGTGGAGGAGTATTGCAAGTAGGGGCCGCAGACAGGCTATCAAAGGCCTAAAATAACAAACAGTAGGCAGTCATGGCAGTTTTACATCGGTTACATGGATACACAGGCAGGCAATCCAGGCAGCATTGTGGTCAGTGGAGGAGTATTGCAAGTAGGGGCCGCAGACAGGCTATCAAAGGCCTAAAATAACAAACAGTAGGCAGTCATGGCAGTTTTACATCGGTTACATGGATACACAGGCAGGCACTCCAGGCAGCATTGTGGTCAGTGGAGGAGTATTGCAAGTAGGGGCCGCAGACAGGCTATCAAAGGCCTAAAATAACAAACAATAGGCTCATTGCAGTTTTACAGCGGTTACATGGATAGACGGGCAGGCAGCTTGGTGGTGAGTGGAGGAGTATTTAAAGTAGGGACCGCAGACAGGCTTCAAAGGCCTAACATAAGAAAATGGGCTGGCTGTAGGCACTTTATAATTGGTTCCAGGGGTACACGGGCAGCAGTGGTCTGGCCAGTGGAGGACTAGTGGAAGGAGGGACCGCAGACAGGCTTCAAAGGCCTAACATAAAAAAATGGGCTGGCTGTAGGCACTTTATAATTGGTTCCAGGGGTACACGGGCAGCAGTGGTCTGGCCAGTGGAGGACTAGTGGAAGGAGGGACCGCAGACAGGCTTCAAAGGCCTAACATAAAAAAATGGGCTGGCTGTAGGCACTTTATAATTGGTTCCAGGGGTACACGGGCAGCAGTGGTCTGGCCAGTGGAGGACTAGTGGAAGGAGGGACCGCAGACAGGCTTCAAAGGCCTAACATAAAAAAATGGGCTGGCTGTAGGCACTTTATAATTGGTTCCAGGGGTACACGGGCAGCAGTGGTCTGGTCAGTGGAGGACTAGTGGAAGGAGGGACCGCAGACAGGCTTCAAAGGCCTAACATAAAAAAATGGGCTGGCTGTAGGCACTTTATAATTGGTTCCAGGGGTACACGGGCAGCAGTGGTCTGGTCAGTGGAGGACTAGTGGAAGGAGGGACCGCAGACAGGCTTCAAAGGCCTAACATAAAAAAATGGGCTGGCTGTAGGCACTTTATAATTGGTTCCAGGGGTACACGGGCAGCAGTGGTCTGGTCAGTGGAGGACTAGTGGAAGGAGGGACCGCAGACAGGCTTCAAAGGCCTAACATAAAAAAATGGGCTGGCTGTAGGCACTTTATAATTGGTTCCAGGGGTACACGGGCAGCAGTGGTCTGGTCAGTGGAGGACTAGTGGAAGGAGGGACCGCAGACAGGCTTCAAAGGCCTAACATAAAAAAATGGGCTGGCTGTAGGCACTTTATAATTGGTTCCAGGGGTACACGGGCAGCAGTGGTCTGGTCAGTGGAGGACTAGTGGAAGGAGGGACCGCAGACAGGCTTCAAAGGCCTAACATAAAAAAATGGGCTGGCTGTAGGCACTTTATAATTGGTTCCAGGGGTACACGGGCAGCAGTGGTCTGGCCAGTGGAGGACTAGTGGAAGGAGGGACCGCAGACAGGCTTCAAAGGCCTAACATAAAAAAATGGGCTGGCTGTAGGCACTTTATAATTGGTTCCAGGGGTACACGGGCAGCAGTGGTCTGGCCAGTGGAGGACTAGTGGAAGGAGGGACCGCAGACAGGCTTCAAAGGCCTAACATAAAAAAATGGGCTGGCTGTAGGCACTTTATAATTGGTTCCAGGGGTACACGGGCAGCAGTGGTCTGGCCAGTGGAGGACTAGTGGAAGGAGGGACCGCAGACAGGCTTCAAAGGCCTAACATAAAAAAATGGGCTGGCTGTAGGCACTTTATAATTGGTTCCAGGGGTACACGGGCAGCAGTGGTCTGGCCAGTGGAGGACTAGTGGAAGGAGGGACCGCAGACAGGCTTCAAAGGCCTAACATAAAAAAATGGGCTGGCTGTAGGCACTTTATAATTGGTTCCAGGGGTACACGGGCAGCAGTGGTCTGGCCAGTGGAGGACTAGTGGAAGGAGGGACCGCAGACAGGCTTCAAAGGCCTAACATAAAAAAATGGGCTGGCTGTAGGCACTTTATAATTGGTTCCAGGGGTACACGGGCAGCAGTGGTCTGGTCAGTGGAGGACTAGTGGAAGGAGGGACCGCAGACAGGCTTCAAAGGCCTAACATAAAAAAATGGGCTGGCTGTAGGCACTTTATAATTGGTTCCAGGGGTACACGGGCAGCAGTGGTCTGGTCAGTGGAGGACTAGTGGAAGGAGGGACCGCAGACAGGCTTCAAAGGCCTAAAATAACAAACAATAGGCTCATGGCAGTTTTACAGCGGTTACATGGATACACGGGCAGCTTGGTGGTGAGTGGAGGAGTAGTGCAAGGAGTGTCTGTCCCAGTACTCCCAAAATATAAATAGATGTTAATGTCTCGCAAAACAACCAAAACAAAAAAAAAGGTGGCATACTTAGGTACAGGGGTGGGCTCATCTGCTGAGTTTCTGACATAGTAATTTGGCAGTAACTATTTAATGGTGCCAATATAGGACACAGACACAGACTACTTTAAGTTGCATCATAGATGTCTACAAATGTGTATTGTCAGTGCCAGACATTGAATGATGTCAGCGAATAGACTAAAGATTGGTGGAGCTGTGCGACATAATTTTGCATGTGGTAGAGCACATTTTGAGCTGGGGTAGGGGGGAACTCTCTAGAGGCCGGCGGGACCGCCGCAGGGCCCCTCATGTTACAACGGTGTGTCTGACGTTGGGTGCGCACCACCACCGCCAGAGACACTACATTGTACTATGAGGGACCCAGTAGCAATGCCGTCAACCAAAAGCGAGCACACCCACCTCTTCAGACAAACAGCAGTCTCACGGGTGCTTGCGCCAAGTCGCGATACCACGGCCCCGTGTGGGGAGTTTGGCCATTTAGGGAGGTGTAAACATGTCGTATGCTGTACAATCAGCTGCAGCAAATTAGACATTAGAAAAGTAATTCACAGGCAAGAGCCTTTCATAGGAAAGCTAGGTGTCGGCCGGGCAAGGTGGGGCAAAAGATTTCGAAATCCAGTTGTGGTTCATTTTAATGAATGTTAGATCGTCAACATTTTGGGTAGCCAGACGAGTCCTTTTTTCGGTTAATATTGAACCTGCAGCACTGAATACTCTTTCTGATAGGACACTTGCTGCCGGGCAAGCAAGCTCCTGCAATGCATATTCTGCCAATTCTGGCCAGGTGTCTAATTTGGAGGCCCAGTAATCAAATGGGAATGACGGTTGAGGGAGAACATCGATAAGGGATGAAAAATAGTTAGTAACCATACTGGACAAATGTTGTCTCCTGTCACTTTCAATTGATGCAGCATTACCTGTCCTGTCTGCGGTCATAGCAAAATCACTCCACAACCTGGTCAGAAAACCCCTCTGTCCAACGCCACTTCTGATGTGTGCACCCCTAACACTCCTAGTCTGCTGCCCCCTGGAGCTCGTGTGAGAACGATCACGTGCGCTGTGTGCTGGGAATGCCTGAAGCAAACGGTCAACAAGAGTTGATTGTTTGGTTGCTAATATTAGTTCCAAGTTCTCATGTGGCATAATATTTTGCAATTTGCCTTTATAGCGTAGATCAAGGAGGCAGGCCAACCAGTAATCGTCATCGTTCATCATTTTCGTAATGCGTGTGTCCCTTTTTAGGATACGTAAGGCATAATCCGCCATGTGGGCCAAAGTTCCAGTTGTCAAATCTCCGGTTGTGATTGGTTGAGGGGCAGTTGCAGGCAAATCTACGTCACTTGTGTCCCTCAAAAAACCAGAACCCGGCCGTGACACGCAACCAATTTCCTGTGCCCCCGGGAAAGGTTCGGCATTAAAAATATACTCATCCCCATCATCCTCCTCGTCCTCCACCTCCTCTTCACCCGCTACCTCGTCCTGTACACTGCCCTGACCAGACAATGGCTGACTGTCATCAAGGCTTTCCTCTTCCTCTGGTGCAGACGCCTGCTCCTTTATGTGCGTCAAACTTTGCATCAGCAGACGCATTAGGGGGATGCTCATGCTTATTACGGCGTTGTCTGCACTAACCAGCCGTGTGCATTCCTCAAAACACTGAAGGACTTGACACATGTCTTGTATCTTAGACCACTGCACACCTGACAACTCCATGTCTGCCATCCTACTGCCTGCCCGTGTATCCTCCCACAAATAAATAACAGCACGCCTCTGTTCGCACAGTCTCTGAAGCATGTGCAGTGTTGAGTTCCACCTTGTTGCAACGTCTATGATTAGGCGATGCTGGGGAAGGTTCAAAGACCGCTGATAGGTCTGCATACGGCTGGCGTGTACAGGCGAACGTCGGATATGTGAGCAAAGTGCACGCACTTTGAGGAGCAGGTCGGAGAACCCAGGATAAGTTTTCAATAAGCACTGCACCACCAGGTTTAAGGTGTGAGCCAGGCAAGGAATGTGTTTCAGTTGGGAAAGGGAGATGGCAGCCATGAAATTCCTTCCGTTATCACTCACTACTTTGCCTGCCTCAAGATCTACTGTGCCCAGCCACGACTGCGTTTCTTGTTGCAAGAACTCGGACAGAACTTCCGCGGTGTGTCTGTTGTCGCCCAAGCACTTCATAGCCAATACAGCCTGCTGACGCTTGGCAGTAGCTGGCCCATAATGGGACAACTGGTGTGCAACAGTGTCATCTGCCGATGGAGTGGTTGGCAGACTGCGTTCTGTGGAAGAGCTGTAGCTTCTGCAGGAGGACGAGGAGGAGGAGGAGGAGGGGGTGCGAACGCCTACAGCCAACTGTTTCCTAGACCGTGGGCTAGGCACAACTGTCCCTAAATTGATGTCGCCTGTGGACCATGCATCCACCACATTCACCCAGTGTGCCGTGATGGACACATAACGTCCCTGGCCATGCCTACTGGTCCATGCATCTGTAGTCAGGTGCACCTTTGTACTCACAGATTGCCTGAGTGCATGGACGATGCGCTGTTTAACATGCTGGTGCAGGGCTGGGATGGCTTTTCTGGAAAAAAAGTGTCGACTGGGTAGCTCGTATCGTGGTTCAGCGTACTCCATCAGGGCTTTGAAAGCTTCGCTTTCAACTAACCGGTAGGGCATCATCTCTAACGAGATTAGTCTAGCTATGTGGGCGTTAAAACCCTGTGTACGCGGATGCGAGGATAAGTACTTCCCTTTTCTAACCAGAGTCTCATGTAGGGTGAGCTGGACTGGAGAGCTGGAGATCGTGGAACTTTCGGGTGTGCCGGTGTACATGGCAGACTGAGAGACGGTTGGAGACGGTATTGTTTCCGCCGGTGCCCTAGATGCAATATTTCCTCCTACAAAACTGGTGGTTCCCTGACCCTGACTGCTTTTGGCTGGCAAAGAAACCTGCACAGATACTGCCGGTGGTGCAGAAAATGGTGGCCTTACAGTGACGGAAGGGATGTTGCGTTGCTGACTAGCTTCATTGGCCGAGGGTGCTACAACCTTGAGGGACGTTTGGTAGTTAGTCCAGGCTTGAAAATGCATGGTGGTTAAGTGTCTATGCATGCAACTAGTATTTAGACTTTTCAGATTCTGACCTCTGCTTAAGCTAGTTGAACATTTTTGACAAATGACTTTGCGCTGATCTGTTGGATGTTGTTTAAAAAAATGCCAGACTGCACTCTTCCTAGACTCGGATCCCTTTTCAGGGATTGCAGACTGAGCTTTAACCGGATGGCAACGCTGTGCTCCAACAGGTTTTGGCTTTGACACGCGTTTTGGGCCAGATACGGGCCCGGCAGATGGAACCTGTTGCGATGTTGATGCCTGCTGCGGCCCCTCCTCCACCTCCGCTTCTGAACTACTGCCGCCTGCACCCTGTTCCCCCAATGGCTGCCAATCGGGGTCAATAACTGGGTCATCTATTACCTCCTCTTCGAGCTCGTGTGCAACTTCGTCTGTGTCACTGTGTCGGTCGGTGGTATAGCGTTCGTGGCGGGGCAACATAGTCTCATCAGGGTCTGATTGTGGATCTGTACCCTGAGAGGGCAATGTGGTGGTCTGAGTCAAAGGAGCAGCATAGTACTCTGGCTGTGGCTGTGCATCAGTGCACTCCATGTCAGAATATACTTGTAATGGGCATGGCCTGTTAAATGTTTAACTTTCTAAGCCAGGGACGGTATGTGTAAAGAGCTCCATGGAGTGACCCGTTGTGTCGCCTGCTGCATCCTTCTCTCTTGTTGTAGTTTTTGCTGAGGAGGACAAGGAAGCGACTTGTCCCTGACCGTGAACATCCACAAGCGACACGCTGCTTTTACATTTACCAGTTTCGGAAGAGGAGGCAAAAGAGCTAGAGGCTGAGTCTGCAATGTAAGCCAAAACTTGCTGTTGCTGCTCCGCCTTTAAAAGCGGTTTTCCTACTCCCAGAAAAGAGAGCGTTCGAGGCCTTGTGTAGCCTGACGACGAAACTGGCTCCACAGCTCCAGACTTAGGTGGAATATTTTTATCCCCACGACCACCTGATGCTCCACTACCACTACCATCATTACCAGCTGACAATGAACGCCCACGACGACCTCTTGCACCAGACTTCCTCATTGTTTTAAAATCTTAACCAAAGTAACTTTATTTGTTGCTGTCAAACAACTTACACGGTGAGCTATAACTTCAGTATGATTTCAATATCCCTTAACAGGTTGGTGAGACCACAAGGAAAATCAGGCACAATGTTACACACTCTGTTTTCTGTGGCACAAAATCACAGAGATGACACACACGCAGGACTGTCACTCAAGCACTAATGTCAATATTAATCTCCCACCTAATTTATTTATTTATTTTTCTCAGGGAGACTTTAGAAACCAAATAATATTAAAAAAAAAAAAAAAAAAGGCTTTCTATGGCCCACAATTAGAGAGAGAGAGGTGGCACACCCAGGAGTCAAGACTGGCACACAAGCTGAAAGGGCAATATTACTCTCCCACTGTTTTTTTATGTATTTTTTGTTTTTTAAGGGAGACTTTAGAAACCCAATAATATTTAAAAAAAAAAATAAATAGGCTTTCTATGGCCCACTGAATGAGAGGGAGAGAGGTGGCACACCCAGGAGTCAAGACTGGCACACAAGCTGAAAGGGCAATATTACTCTCCCACTGTTTTTTTATGTATTTTTTGTTTTTTAAGGGAGACTTTAGAAACCCAATAATATTTTAAAAAAAAAATAAATAGGCTTTCTATGGCCCACTGAATGAGAGGGAGAGAGGTGGCACACCCAGGAGTCAAGACTGGCACACAAGCTGAAAGGGCAATATTACTCTCCCACTGTTTTTTTATGTTTTTTTTTTTTTTTTCAGGGAGACTTTAGAAACCAAATAATATTAAAAAAACAAAAAAAAAAAATAGCCTTTCTATGGCCCACTGAATGAGAGAGAGAGGTGGCACACCCAGGAGTCAAGACTGGCACACAAGCTGAAAGGGCAATATTACTCTCCCACTGTTTTTTTATGTATTTTTTTTTTTCAGGGAGACTTTAGAAACCAAATAATATTAAAAAAAACAAAAAAAAAAATAGCCTTTCTATGGCCCACTGAATGAGAGAGAGAGGTGGCACACCCAGGAGTCAAGACTGGCACACAAGCTGAAAGGGCAATATTACTCTCCCACTGTTTTTTTATGTTTTTTTTTTTTTTTTCAGGGAGACTTTAGAAACCAAATAATATTAAAAAAACCAAAAAAAAAAATAGCCTTTCTATGGCCCACTGAATGAGAGAGAGAGGTGGCACACCCAGGAGTCAAGACTGGCACACAAGCTGAAAGGGCAATATTACTCTCCCACTGTTTTTTTATGTATTTTTTGTTTTTTAAGGGAGACTTTAGAAACCCAATAATATTTTTTAAAAAAAATAAATAGGCTTTCTATGGCCCACTGAATGAGAGGGAGAGAGGTGGCACACCCAGGAGTCAAGACTGGCACACAAGCTGAAAGGGCAATATTACTCTCCCACTGTTTTTTTATGTATTTTTTGTTTTTTAAGGGAGACTTTAGAAACCCAATAATATTTTAAAAGAAAAATAAATAGGCTTTCTATGGCCCACTGAATGAGAGGGAGAGAGGTGGCACACCCAGGAGTCAAGACTGGCACACAAGCTGAAAGGGCAATATTACTCTCCCACTGTTTTTTTATGTTTTTTTTTTTTTTTTCAGGGAGACTTTAGAAACCAAATAATATTAAAAAAACCAAAAAAAAAAATAGCCTTTCTATGGCCCACTGAATGAGAGAGAGAGGTGGCACACCCAGGAGTCAAGACTGGCACACAAGCTGAAAGGGCAATATTACTCTCCCACTGTTTTTTTATGTATTTTTTGTTTTTTAAGGGAGACTTTAGAAACCCAATAATATTTAAAAAAATAAATAAATAGGCTTTCTATGGCCCACTGAATGAGAGGGAGAGAGGTGGCACACCCAGGAGTCAAGACTGGCACACAAGCTGAAAGGGCAATATTACTCTCCCACTGTTTTTTTATGTATTTTTTGTTTTTTAAGGGAGACTTTAGAAACCCAATAATATTTAAAAAAAAAAATAAATAGGCTTTCTATGGCCCACTGAATGAGAGGGAGAGAGGTGGCACACCCAGGAGTCAAGACTGGCACACAAGCTGAAAGGGCAATATTACTCTCCCACTGTTTTTTTATGTATTTTTTGTTTTTTAAGGGAGACTTTAGAAACCCAATAATATTTAAAAAAAAAAATAAATAGGCTTTCTATGGCCCACTGAATGAGAGGGAGAGAGGTGGCACACCCAGGAGTCAAGACTGGCACACAAGCTGAAAGGGCAATATTACTCTCCCACTGTTTTTTTATGTTTTTTTTTTTTTTTTCAGGGAGACTTTAGAAACCAAATAATATTAAAAAAACCAAAAAAAAAATAGCCTTTCTATGGCCCACTGAATGAGAGAGAGAGGTGGCACACCCAGGAGTCAAGACTGGCACACAAGCTGAAAGGGCAATATTACTCTCCCACTGTTTTTTTAGGTTTTTTTTTTTTTTTCAGGGAGACTTTAGAAACCAAATAATATTAAAAAAAAAAATAAAATAAATAGGCTTGCTATAGCCCACTGAATGAGAGATAGCACACACAGCAGTGACACACAAGCCCTGACTGAGGCCAATATTTTTCTCCCACTGATTGATGTAGTGTTTTTGTGTTGAGGTAGAATTTAGAACACAAATCACGGAAAAAATAAATAGGCTTTCTATGGCCCACTCAGTGAGAGATGGCACACACAGGGATGGCACTGTAGCAGAAATGCCAATCTTAATCTCCCACAAAAAAAACAGGGACTGTCCTACAATTACTATCTCCCTGCAGTAATCTAAGCCAGGTATGGCAGGCAGCAATAGGAGTGGACTGATGCACAAATTAAATAAAAAGTGTGGACAAACAAAAAAGATAGCTGTGCAGAAAGGAAGGAACAAGAGGATATGTGCTTTGAAAAAAGCAGTTGGTTTGCACAGTGGCGTACACACAGCAATACAGCTATCACGGAGCCTTCTAGGGCGGCCCAATGAGCTACAGCGCTGAGGGGAAAAAAAAAAAAAATAGCTTCCACAGTCCCTGCACACCGAAGGTGGTGTTGGACAGTGCAAATCGCTGCAGCACAAGCGGTTTGGTGGTTAGTGGACCCTGCCTAACGCTCTCCCTGCTTCTGACGAAGCGGCAGCAACCTGTCCCTAAGCTCAGATCAGCAGCAGTAAGATGGCGGTCGGCGGGAACGCCCCTTTATAGCCCCTGTGACGCCGCAGACAGCAAGCCAATCACTGCAATGCCCTTCTCTAAGATGGTGGGGACCAGGATCTATGTCATCACGCTGCCCACACTCTGCGTTCACCTTCATTGGCTGAGAAATGGCGCTTTTCGCGTCATTGAAACGCGACTTTGGCGCGAAAGTCGCGTACCGCATGGCCGACAAGCACAGGGGTCGGATCGGGTTTCATGAGACGCCGACTTAGCCAAAAGTCGGCGACTTTTGAAAATGATCGACCCGTTTCGCTCAACCCTAATCGCCACTCCTCCTTGAGTGACATTTCTTGTCAAAAGCTACATCCAGCTATAACAAATTAGGTCTGTCAGCGGTTTGTTCTGAGTGTACGCTATTGTCACTATATTTCCATACAAAGATGACCGTGCATACCAACTTTTGAGTGCATTTGAACAAGCACATAGCTCAGGAAAGTGAGAGCCATGATTAGTAGTGATGAGTAGTGTTGAGCGATACCGTCCGATACTTGAAAGTATCGGTATCAGAAAGTATCGGCCGATACCGGCAAAGTATCGGATCCAATCCGATACCGATACCCGATACCAATACAAGTCAATGGGACTCAAGTATCGGACGGTATTCCTGATGGTTCTCAGGGTCTGAAGGAGAGGAAACTCTCCTTCAGGCCCTGGGATCCATATTAATGTGTAAAAGAAAGAATTAAAATAAAAAATATTGCTATACTCACCTCTCCGACGCAGCCTGGACCTCACCGAGGGAAGCGGCAGCGTTCTTTGTTTAAAATTCGCGCTTTTCTTTCCTTACGTGAAGTCCCGGCTTGTGATTGGTCGCATGCCGCCCATGTGGCGGCGACGCAACCAATCACAGCAAGCCGTGACGTAATTTCAGGTCATTCAGTATTTTAAAATTACGCTCCGGCTTTGTGATTGGTTGCGTCGCAGTCACATGGGCGACGCAACCAATCACAGCAAGCCGTGACGTAATTTCAGGTCCTTAAGGATTTTAAAATTACGTCCCGGCTTGTGATTGGTTGCGGCGCGGTCAACCAATCACAAGCCGGGAGGCTGGACACGCGCGCATTTTAAAATGGGCGCGTGTCCAGCCTCCCGTGATGTCCCGGCTTGTGATTGGTTGCGGCGCGGTCAACCAATCACAAGCCGGGAGGCTGGACACGCGCGCATTTTAAAATGGGCGCGTGTCCAGCCTCCCGTGACGTCCCGGCTTGTGATTGGTTGCGGCGCGGTCAACCAATTTTAAAATGCGCGCGTGTCCAGCCTCCCGGCTTGTGATTGGTTGACCACGCCGCAACCAATCACAAGCCGGGACGTCACGGGAGGCTGGACACGCGCCCATTTTAAAATGCGCGCGTGTCCAGCCTCCCGGCTTGTGATTGGTTGACCGCGCCGCAACCAATCACAAGCCGGGACGTAATTTTAAAATCCTTAAGGACCTGAAATTACGTCATGGCTTGCTGTGATTGGTTGCGTCGCCCATGTGACTGCGACGCAACCAATCACAAAGCCGGAGCGTAATTTTAAAATACTGAATGACCTGAAATTACGTCACGGCTTGCTGTGATTGGTTGCGTCGCCGCCACATGGGCGGCATGCGACCAATCACAAGCCGGGACTTCACGTAAGGAAAGAAAAGCGCAAATTTTAAACAAAGAACGCTGCCGCTTCCCTCGGTAAGGTGCAGGCTGCATCGGAGAGGTGAGTATAGCAATATTTTTTATTTTAATTCTCTCTTTTACACATTTTTACATTAATGTTGTTTCGATACCGATACCCGATACCACAAAAGTATCGGATCTCGGTATCGGAATTCCGATACCCGCAAGTATCGGCCGATACCCGATACTTGCGGTATCGGAATGCTCAACACTAGTGATGAGCGAGCATGCTCGCCATTACTCGCTCAAGCATTTCCCTGCTAGAGATGCTAAGAGCTTATCATTTCAAGGGTTGCTCGGTGGGAGCTCGGGTCCCCACCTTGCATGTTTGGTGCTCTTTAGAGAGCCAATGAACATGCAGGGATTGTCTGCCACACACTGTAATGCTGCAGCCATGTTGGTTGTGGCAATACAGTGATTGGCTGGCCACACATCATCATCAGCTCTATATCACACCTGGCACAGCCATACTCGTCACAGTCTACTCCGGAATCAGGCACAATGTAGGGAGAGTTGCTGCTGAGCTAGGGAGAGATTTGCTTGTGTCTTAGTTAGTGTAAGTATACAACAATATGTTAGACATATATCCATCTCAACTAACAGTCCTTCTGAGGACTAGTCCAGCTGCATATATATCAGTGCTAGGCAGGCAGGCAGTGTATGTGTCAGACTGCAGTGCATACAGCAAGAAGGTCCATTCTAGTTCTGTCTGCTGCCTCTGCTGCTTTGACAGATATTTCTAGACATAGCCCCAGGTATCAGGGGCCAGGAATAATTTTTTTTTATCTTTATGCTGATTATTTGCTTAAAAAGCAATCCAAATAACACCGTTTTTCTGCTCCATTTGCCTTTTGGCACTGCAGAATACAGCCAGATCCTTTCCATATTACAGCGCTAAAAATCCATCTATTAAAACTGTGGTTTGTCCATCACACGGATCACATATAATTGTGCTCAAAATTCTGCCATTTCTGGCCTCCATTTAAATTTTGTTGCAGTATGTTAGCGAAGTTATTGACACCAGTTTTCTGGTAAAAATAGTTACCTACAGGCCAGCTATTTAAAACTGTGGTTTGTCCAAAAAACAGATCACATATAATTGTGCTCAAAATTCTGCCATTTCTGGCCTCCATTTAAATTTTGTTGCAGCATGTTAGCGAAGTTATTGACACCAGTTTTCTGGTAAAAATAGTTACCTACAGGCCAGCTATTTAAAACTGTGGTTTGTCCAAAAAACAGATCACATATAATTGTGCTCAAAATTCTGCCATTTCTGGCCTCCATTTAAATTTTGTTGCAGTATGTAAGCGAAGTTATTGACACCAGTTTTCTGGTAAAAATAGTTACCTACAGGCCATGTTGTGGATTCTGTTTTTGGGCTTCCTCTGGTGGTTACAACTGGTACTGGGTGACTTTGGTGGGTTGCGGTCTCTGGTTTCCACCTGTCCATCAGTGGCTGGGTGTTTCCTATTTAACCTGGCTTTCCTGTCATTCCTTGCCGGCTATCAATGTATCAGTGTGTCTCTGTTACCTTTGCTACCTGCTCCTAGGCCTTCAAGACAAGCTAAGTCTGGATTTCCCTGTTTCATGTTTGCTTTCATGTTTTTAGTCCAGCTTGCAGATATGTAATTCTCTGCTGCTGGTTGCTCTAGTGGGCTGAAATTACCACTCATGTACCATGAGTTGGCACATGAGTTCAACTAATTTCAGGATGGTATTTTGAAGGGTTTTAAGCTGACCGCGCAGTTCACCTTTTGTATCCTCTGCTATCTAGCTTAAGCGGGCCTCATTTTGCTGAATCTGTTTTCATAACTACGTTTGTGCCTTCCTCTCATTTCACCGTCATTATATGTGGGGGGCTGCTATTTCTGTGGGAATATTTCTCTGGAGGCAAGATAGGTCTGTGATTCTTCTGATAGGGGTAGCTAGATCTCCGGCTGGCGCGAGACGTCTAGAGTCCCCCCAGGAACGTTCCCCGGCTGCTGTTAGTTGAGTGTTGAGGTTCAGGATCGCGGTCAGCTCAGGTTCCATCACCCTAGAGCTCGTCCTGTTTTTGCCCGTGTTATGTGTTTAATTCCCTGCCATTGGGAACATGACAGTATAGCCGGCCCACAAAGTGTTAATTGTTTGGGCTGAAGCAGGAGAAAAAGAAGTGTTGAAGGGAAATTTTTTTTTTTTCCCTCAGAGTTTTGCTGCCTAGCCCTTAATTGCTGTCTAGCTGCTTCTTACCTCCTCTTAACCCTTGAATGGCTCTGACCATAGCTGTTTAACATGGATGTCCAGAGTTTGGCTTCCAGCCTGAATAATCTTGCTGCAAAAGTTCAAAACATACAGGATTTTGTTGTTCACACTCCTATGTCTGAACCTAGAATTCCTATTCCAGAGTTTTTTTCTGGAGATAGATCTACCTTCCTGAATTTCAGGAACAATTGCAAATTGTTTCTTTCTTTGAAATCTCGCTCCTCTGGAGACCCTGCTCAGCAGGTCAAGATTGTAATATCTTTCCTGTGGGGCGACCCTCAGAATTGGGCATTTGCATTGGCACCAGGGGATCCTGCATTGCTCAGTGTGGATGCGTTTTTTCTGGCACTGGGATTGCTCTATGAGGAACCTAACCTGGAGATTCAGGCTGAAAAGGCTTTATTAGCCCTCTCTCAGGGGCATGATGAAGCGGAAGTATATTGTCAAAAATTTCGGAAATGGTCGGTGCTTACTCAGTGGAATGAGTGCGCCCTGGCTGCAAACTTCAGAGATGGTCTTTCTGAGGCCATTAAGGATATTATGGTGGGGTTCCCTGCGCCTACAGATCTGAATGAGTCTATGGCTATGGCCATTCAGATTGATCGGCGTTTACGGGAGCGCAAACCTGTGCACCAGTTGGCGGTGTCTTCTGAACAGGCACCTGAGACTATGCAATGTGATAGAATTCAGTCTAGAAGTGAACGGCAAAATTATAGGTGGAAAAATGGATTGTGTTTTTATTGTGGTGATTCAGCTCATGTTATATCAGCATGCTCTAAACGCACAAAAAAGGTTGATAAATCTTTTGCCATTAGTACTCTGCAGTCTAAGTTCATTTTGTCTGTAACTCTGATTTGTTCACTGTCATCCATTTCCGTCGATGCCTATGTGGATTCGGGCGCTGCCCTGAGTCTTATGGATTGGTCATTTGCCAAACGCTGCGGTTTTAGTCTGGAGCCTCTGGAAGTTCCTATTCCTTTGAAGGGAATTGACTCTACACCATTGGCTATGAATAAACCGCAGTACTGGACACAAGTGACCATGCGCATGACTCCCATTCATCAGGAGGTGATTCGCTTCCTTGTACTGTATAATTTACATGATGTACTAGTGCTTGGTCTGCCATGGTTACAAACTCATAATCCAGTCCTGGATTGGAAAACAATGTCTGTGTTAAGCTGGGGATGTCAGGGGGTTCATGATGATGCACCTCTGATTTCAATCGCTTCATCTACTCCTTCTGAGGTCCCTGCGTTTTTGTCTGACTATCGGGATGTTTTTGAGGAGCCTAAGCTCAATTCGCTCCCTCCTCATAGGGATTGTGACTGTGCTATAGAATTAATTCCTGGCAGTAAGTTCCCTAAGGGTCGTTTATTTAATCTGTCAGTGCCAGAGCATACTGCTATGCGGAATTATATTAAGGAGTCCTTGGAAAAGGGACATATTCGTCCATCTTCGTCCCCTCTGGGAGCAGGTTTTTTTTTCGTGGCAAAAAAAGATGGTTCCCTGAGGCCTTGTATAGATTATCGCCTTCTGAATAAGATTACAGTCAAATATCAGTATCCATTGCCATTATTGACTGATTTGTTTGCTCGCATTAAGGGGGCTAGGTGGTTCACTAAGATAGATCTTCGCGGTGCGTATAATCTTGTGCGGATAAAGCAGGGTGATGAGTGGAAAACTGCATTTAATACGCCTGAGGGCCATTTTGAGTATTTGGTAATGCCTTTTGGACTTTCTAATGCTCCTTCAGTCTTTCAGTCCTTTATGCACAATATTTTCCGTGAATATCTGGATAAGTTTATGATTGTGTATTTGGATGATATTTTGGTGTTTTCTGATGACTGGGAGTCTCATGTTCTACAGGTCAGGAAGGTGTTTCAAGTCCTGCGGGCCAATTCTCTGTTTGTGAAGGGCTCAAAATGTCTCTTCGGAGTCCAGAAGATTTCTTTTTTGGGGTACATTTTTTCTCCTTCTACTATTGAGATGGATCCCGTCAAGGTTCAGGCGATTTGTGACTGGACACAACCTACATCTGTTAAGAGTCTTCAGAAGTTCTTGGGTTTTGCTAATTTTTATCGTCGGTTCATTACTAATTTTTCCAGTGTTGTTAAACCTTTGACTGATTTGACTAAAAAGGGTGCTGATGTTGCTAATTGGTCTCCTACGGCTGTGGAGGCCTTTCAGGAACTTAAGCGCCGGTTTTCTTCTGCTCCTGTGTTATGTCAACCAGATGTTTCACTTCCTTTTCAGGTTGAGGTTGATGCTTCCGAGATTGGAGCTTGGGCGGTTTTGTCACAGAGAAGTTCCGATGGCTCGGTGATGAAGCCATGTGCGTTCTTTTCTAGAAAATTCTCGCCCGCCGAGCGCAATTATGATGTGGGTAATCGGAAGCTTTTGGCCATGAAGTGGGCATTTGAGGAGTGGCGTCATTGGCTTGAGGGTGCTAGACATCGTGTGGTGGTCTTGACTGATCACAAAAATCTGATTTACCTTGAGTATGCCAGGCGTCTGAACCCTAGACAGGCTCGTTGGTCATTGTTTTTTTCTCGTTTCAATTTTGTGGTTTCATACTTGCCAGGTTC
Organism: Ranitomeya variabilis; assembly: GCF_051348905.1. Taxonomy (NCBI): domain Eukaryota; kingdom Metazoa; phylum Chordata; class Amphibia; order Anura; family Dendrobatidae; genus Ranitomeya; species Ranitomeya variabilis. The sequence continues at coordinate 878,435,788 of NC_135232.1, forward strand.
AAAGAATGTGAAGGCAGATGCTCTTTCCAGGAGTTTTGTGCCTAACTCTCCTGGAGACTCTGGGCCTACTGGTATCCTTAGGGATGGGGTAATATTGTCCGCCGTCTCCCCAGACTTGCGACGTGCATTGCAGGAGTTTCAGGCGGATAAACCTGATCGTTGTCCACCAGAAAGACTGTTTATTCCTGATGATTGGACCAGTAGAGTCATCTCCGAGGTCCATTCTTCTGTGTTGGCTGGTCATCCTGGAATATTTGGTACTAGAGACTTGGTGGCCAGGTCTTTTTGGTGGCCTTCCTTGTCAAGGGATGTGCGCACCTTTGTGCAGTCTTGTGAAGTGTGTGCTCGGGCTAAGCCTTGCTGTTCTCGGGCCAGTGGGTTGTTGTTATCCTTGCCTATCCCGAAGAGGCCTTGGACGCACATTTCCATGGATTTTATTTCAGATATCCCTGTCTCACAGAAAATGTCCGTTATCTGGGTTGTGTGTGACCGCTTTTCTAAGATGGTTCATTTGGTACCCTTGCCTAAGTTGCCTTCCTCCTCTGAGTTGGTCCCTTTATTTTTTCAGAACGTGGTTCGTTTGCATGGGATTCCGGAGAATATCGTTTCTGACAGGGGATCCCAGTTTGTGTCTAGATTTTGGCGGACGTTTTGTGCTAAGATGGGCATTGATTTGTCTTTCTCGTCTGCATTCCATCCTCAGACAAATGACCAGACGGAGCGAACTAATCAGACCTTGGAAACTTATTTAAGGTGTTTTGTTTCTGCTGATCAAGATGACTGGGTTGCCTTTTTGCCACTGGCCGAATTTGCCCTTAATAATCGGGCTAGTTCTGCTACTTTGGTTTCTCCTTTCTTTTGTAATTCGGGGTTTCATCCTCGTTTTTCCTCTGGTCAGGTGGAGCCTTCGGATTGTCCTGGAGAGGACGTGGTGGTGGACAGGCTACATCAGATTTGGAATCAGGTGGTGGACAATTTGAAGTTGTCTCAGGAGAAGACTCAGCAGTTTGCTAATCGCCGCCGCCGCGTGGGTCCCCGACTTCTTGTCGGGGACTTGGTGTGGTTGTCTTCTCGTTTTGTCCCTATGAAGGTCTCTTCTCCTAAGTTCAAGCCTCGGTTCATCGGTCCTTATAAGATCTTGGAGATTCTTAACCCTGTATCTTTTCGATTGGATCTCCCAGCATCGTTTGCTATTCATAATGTGTTCCATCGGTCGTTATTGCGGAGGTATGAGGTGCCCGTTGTTCCTTCGGTTGAGCCTCCTGCTCCGGTGCTGGTGGAGGGAGAATTGGAGTATGTTGTTGAGAAGATCTTGGATTCTCGTGTTTCCAGACGTAAACTCCAGTATTTGGTTAAGTGGAAGGGTTATGGTCAGGAGGATAATTCCTGGGTGGTCGCCTCTGATGTTCATGCGACTGATTTGGTCCGCGCCTTCCATAGAGCTCATCCTGATCACCCTGGGGGTTCTCGTGAGGGTTCGGTGACCCCTCCTCAAGGGGGGGGTACTGTTTTGGATTCTGTTTTTGGGCTCCCTCTGGTGGTTACAACTGGTACTGGGTGACTTTGGTGGGTTGCGGTCTCTGGTTTCCACCTGTCCATCAGTGGCTGGGTGTTTCCTATTTAACCTGGCTTTCCTGTCATTCCTTGCCGGCTATCAATGTATCAGTGTGTCTCTGTTACCTTTGCTACCTGCTCCTAGGCCTTCAAGACAAGCTAAGTCTGGATTTCCCTGTTTCATGTTTGCTTTCATGTTTTTAGTCCAGCTTGCAGATATGTAATTCTCTGCTGCTGGTTGCTCTAGTGGGCTGAAATTACCACTCATGTACCATGAGTTGGCACATGAGTTCTAGTAATTTCAGGATGGTATTTTGAAGGGTTTTAAGCTGACCGCGCAGTTCACCTTTTGTGTTTTAAAACTGTGGTTTGTCCAAAAAACAGATCACATATAATTGTGCTCAAAATTCTGCCATTTCTGGCCTCCATTTAAATTTTGTTGCAGTATGTTAGCGAAGTTATTGACACCAGTTTTCTGGTAAAAATAGTTACCTACAGGCCAGCTATTTAAAACTGTGGTTTGTCTAAAAAACAGATCACATATAATTGTGCTCAAAATTCTGCCATTTCTGGCCTCCATTTAAATTTTGTTGCAGTATGTTAGCGAAGTTATTGACACCAGTTTTCTGGTACAAATAGTTACCTACAGGCCAGCTATTTAAAACTGTGGTTTGTCTAAAAAACAGATCACATATAATTGTGCTGAAAATTCTGCCATTTCTGGCCTTCATTTAAATTTTGTTACAGTATGTTAGCGAAGTTATTGACACCAGTTTTCTGGTAAAAAAATAGTTACCTACAGGCCAGCTATTTAAAACTGTGGTTTGTCCAAAAAACAGATCACATATAATTGTGCTCAAAAATCTGCCATTTCTGGCCTCCATTTAAATTTTGTTGCAGTATGTTAGCAAAGTTATTGACACCAGTTTTCTGGTAAAAATAGTTACCTACAGGCCAGCTATTTAAAACTGTGGTTTGTCCAAAAAACAGATCACATATAATTGTGCTCAAAATTCTGCCATTTCTGGCCTCCATTTAAATTTTGTTGCAGTATGTTAGCGAAGTTATTGACACCAGTTTTCTGGTAAAAATAGTTACCTACAGGCCAGCTATTTAAAACTGTGGTTTGTCCAAAAAACAGATCACATATAATTGTGCTCAAAATTCTGCCATTTCTGGCCTCCATTTAAATTTTGTTTCAGTATGTTAGTGAAGTTATTGACACCAGTTTTCTGCTAAAAATAGTTACCTACAGGCCAGCTATTTAAAACTGTGGTTTGTCAAAAAAACAGATCACATATAATTGTGCTTAAAATTCTGCCATCTCTGGCTTCCATTTAAATTTTGTTGCAGTATGTTAGCGAAGTTATTGACACCAGTTTTCTGGTAAAAATAGTTACCTAGAGGCCAGCTATTTAAAACTGGTTTGTCCAAAAAACAGATCACATATAATTGTGCTCAAAATTCTGCCATTTCTGGCCTCCATTTAAATTTTGTTGCAGTATGTTAGCGAAGTTATTGACACCAGTTTTCTGGTAAAAATAGTTACCTACAGGCCAGCTATTTAAAACTGTGGTTTGTCCAAAAAACAGATCACATATAATTGTGCTCCAAATTCTGCCATTTCTGGCCTCCATTTAAATTTTGTTGCAGTGTGTTAGTGAAGTTATTGACACGAGTTTGCTGGTAAAAATAGTTACCTACAGGCCAGCTATTTAAAACTGTGGTTTGTCCGTCACACGGATCACATATAATTGTGCTCAAAATTCTACCATTTCTGGCCTCAATTTAAATTTTGTTGCAGTGTGTTAGCGAGGTTATTGACACCAGTTTGCTGGTAAAAATAGTTACCTACTTGCCAGCTACTTAAAACTGTGATTTATCCATCAAATCTATCACATATAAGTTCGCTCCAAATTCAACCATTTGTATTGAACGTGAAAAATATTGTTCTTCATTTAAAATTGACAAGGCGCATGGCAAGGGACGGGGAACTGGATATGATGGTGATGGTGCATGAAGAGACCGAGGCCAAGCCAGTGAGCAAGCTGAAATTGTGCCACAGCAAACACCTACATCTTGTTGCTGACCTTAATGTCCCAATTACTAGGGGACCACAGCACACCACTACTGAACCCAAAAGGTTGTTGGATGGATAGTGGATAATGCTTCGAGCCACTTTGCCACCACCACCACCCTGTCTTCCACACGGTCAAGTCTTAATAGTCGTGAGTCTGGACCGCATATGTTTTACCCTGATCCTCCTTCCTCCCACCATGCCGAGTGCCCCGAGACAAGTGATCCCACACTTGGACACTCCGAAGAGCTGTTCACTTTTCCATTTATAGATTTGGGCCCTCGCCCAGTCCACTCGAATCGGGGCATGAGGAGATGGCATGTAGTAATGCCCAAATATTTGAGCAGCCAGGGTCACACGAAGGCGATGATGGGAAAGTGTCACAAGAGGTGGACGATGATGAGACACAATTTCCCGAAAGCCAGGAGGAGGACTAGGTGGAAGACAAGGTGGTGGATAATATAGTAACTGACCCAACCTGACAGGAGGACATGCAGAGCAAGGAAAGCACCACACAGGGGGAGGGAGGCATAGCACCCCAACGGGCAGGAAGAAGCAGTGTGGTGACTGCAGACAGAAGGCAGGCAACTGTTCCCTGTAACACCAACATGACGTAAGTTGCAAGGAAAACTGTTAGGTCTTCCAGAGTCTGGTTGTTTTTTAAAGACTCTGCCAGTAATCCCCAAAAGGCAATTTGCACCATCATCCAGGCCAGCATCAGCAGGGGTAGCAAAACTTCCAGCCTGACCACCACCAGCATGATCAGGCACATGGCAGAAAAGCATCTGACCCCAGGGTCCAGTAACAGTGTCTGCAGGTGACACCACTGCTTCTTCCGCTGTTGTGCGTGCAAACCAATCCCCTGTCCATGGTGCATGCAAAGATGCCTCCTGCCCTCCACCTGTCATTGCACACATTCAGCTAGCTTCATCAGCAAGCACATCCACATCCTTGTCCCAGCGCAGCGTTCAGTTGTCCATACCCCAGTCCTTGGAATGCAAGTGCAAATACGCAGCCAATGCCCCCCAGGCCACACTACTAAATTCTCACATTTCGCGAATGCTTTCGCTCAAAATGTTGCCTTTTAGGCTCATTGAGATGGAAGCTTTCCACAACCTGATGTCAGTGGCCTTCCCTCGGTACTCATTTCCCAGCCGCCACTATTTCTCCCGGTGTGCCGTCCCTGCAATACATAAGCACATGTCCCACAACAATAGCCATGTCCTCAACAATGCAGTTACTGGGAAAGTCCACCTAACCATGATCACGTGGACAAGTGCTTGTGGGCAAGGAAGGTACATCTCGCTGATAGCACACAGGGTTAACATAGTGGAAGCTGGGACCCAGTCGGAACTTGGGATGGAACACGTCCTCCCAATAGGAAGGAATGCAGACCCAGGTCAATCAGGGTTTCCCCCACATTCTACAGTTCCTTCTCCTCTTTAGCCTCCATCTCCAAAATGACCACATCAGTCACAAGCTGGAAGCACTGCCTTGTGATGGAACATGTCCTGCCGATGCAGAGGAATGTGGGCCTTAGGTCAATCAGGGTTGCCCCCACAGTCTACAGCTCCTGCACCTCCTCCTCCTCTTTAGCCTCCATATCTGAAATGACCACATAAGTCACAAGCTGGAAGCACTGCCTCATCCAAGGGGCAACAGGCTGTGCTGAAGCTAATCTGCTTAGGTGACAAACCGCACAATTCTGAAGAGTTGTTAACAGCTCTGAAAGAGCAGGCAGATCTGTGGCTGATACCGCTGAACCTACAGCCAGGCATGGTCGTGTGTGACAATTGCCGGAACCAGGAGGTGGCTCTGAGGTGAGCTCACACACACACCATGCCTGACCCATGTGCTTAACCTCATGGTTCAGCGGTTTCTCAAAACCTACCCAGAGCTGCTTGATCTGCTTGTCAAAGTACGCTGCCTTTGTGCCCATTTTAGAAAGTCAGCTACAGCTTCTGCCACCCTTGCCGTGCTTCAGCAGGATTTGCAGCTTCCGGCTCACCAACTGGTGTGTGATGTCCCCACATGATGGAACTCTACACTGCAGATATTGGAATGGATTTGTAAGCAGAAGATGGTAGTAGTTGACTACCAGCATCACCAAATCCATCGTTATTCAGTTAAGACTCTACACATAAGACCTCAGGAGTGCACATGGATGTCAGACATATGTACCATCCTCCAAACTTTGAGGACTCCACCAAGATTGTGAGTGGCAATCATGCCATAATTAGCGTCACCATCATGCTTCTCTGTGTTCTGAAACACTCTCTGCTCACAGTCAAATAGGATGCATTACAGGCGGAGCACGATGAGATTGAGCAAGAAGCCATACAGGGTGATTACATGAAGCCCAGCCTCATCTCATCCCAACGTGGATTGGGTGACAGTGAGGAAGATGAACAGGAGCTAGTTTCATGTGCTATAGACGGTACTACCTGCACAACTGTCATACCATCTCTTTAGCATGGATGGCCAGATGAGAAGGAGGAGGAAGAGGAGGGCATGATCAGTCGGCCTCTTAGTGAGGACATGGAAGTCTTTCCTGTTAGCTGTTTGGCACTCATGGCTGAGTTTATGTTATGCTGCCTTTCCCGTCACCCTCGCATTCTCAAAATTTTGGGTGACAGTCATTACTGGCTGGTGACACTTCTAGACCCATGCTACAAGGAGAACTTTCTATCTCTTATTCCTGAGGTGGACAGGTCTACTAAAATGGGGCAGTACTACAAGGCCCTTGTTGTGGAATTATTAAAATAATTCCCATCTGAAAATGCTGGCGACAGAGGTCACAGTTCATTGGACAACCAAGGAGTACAGGTGAAAGTGCCACAACTCCAATCCAGCAGGGGCAGGGGAACATTGTCAAACTTCCGGGAGAGTTTAATCCAACCCTCCCATTGCACAGGCCCTGAGACGTGGGGTACTCTTGTAACAAGCAAAACCCCTTCCAGAATCTTGAACTGCACTCCACGGTCAGAGATAATCTCATCCGGAACCCCATGCAACCGATAGACATTCTGTATAACCAAGTTCACTGTATCTTTAGCTGAGGGGAGGCCGGTGCACGGAACAAAATGAGCAGCTTTAGTCAGGCGATCAACTACCACCATGATTGTATTCATGCCCCCCGATGTAGGCAGCTCCACAATAAAGTCCATTGATATAGACCCCCAAGGGCGGGATGGAACAGGTAATGGTTGTAGAAGACCCATAGGTGCCACATGAGGAGTCTTGTAACGAGCACATACCTCGCAAGAGAGAACATAGTCCTTGGTATCCTTCAGGCAAGTTGGCCACCAGAAGAATCGGCTCAGGAACTCTTGTGTCTCCTGTACCCCCCTGTGACCAGCCAACTTGGAGTCATGTACCAACTTGAGGATCTGCAGATGGACGACCTCAGGGACATAGATACATCAATCTCTGAACCACATGCCACCCTTAAAGACAAGATTAATATCCACAGGTGGGTTGGCCAGAAATACATCACCGTCATAGGCCTCCCTGCACTCCTTCCACAAGTCCTGATCGTGGATAACTCTGATGAAATTGGCATCAGATAGAATGGTCTTAGACGGGGCTCCAGGTACAGAATCCACAGCATGGATTCAGGATAAAGCATCAGCCTTCCCATTACGAGAACCTGGAAGGTACGAGATAACAAAGTTAAATTGATTTAAAAATAAGTTCCAACGAGCCTGATGAGGAGAAAAACATCTAGCGGATCTAAGGAACTCTAAATTGCGATGGTCAGTTAGCACTATGATCTGTTGTGCAGCTCCTTGCAGATGATGCCTCCATTCATTGAAAGCCGTAATAATAGCCAGCAATTCCTTGTCTCCCACGTCGTATTCTTCTCTGCTGAGGTTAGTCTACGGGAAAAGAAAGCACAAGGATGTAGCAGACCCTTCTCTCCAGTTCTTTGGGAGAGAATAGCCCCCAAAGCATTATCAGAAGCGTCCACCTCCACAATGAAAGAAAGTGTTGGATCTGGGTGTATCAACAGCGGTGCTGGTGTGAAACAGATCTTAAGCCGATCAAAAGCTTCTTGAGCCTGTGAATACCACATAAAGGGCTTTTCCTTCTTTGTCAAGGAAGTAATGGGACGGACAATATCAGAAAAATTTCAAATAAAGCTTCTGTAGAAATTTGCAAAACCAATAAAACGTTAGACCTCCTTAACGTTCTTGGGTACCGGCCAGTCAAGGATAGCCAGAATCTTACCAGGTTCCATGTTCAGCCCCTGGGAGCTCGGAATGGAAGGAGCGCCATTTGACTTTTCAATGCAAAATTGACAGGAATTGAGATGGGATGCCATATTGTGTTTGGAGAGCGCCTGATGTGCCTAAACATTGAAACCCCCCACAAATGACACAATTTTGGAAAGCAGACCCCCTAAGGAACTTATCTAGATGTGTGGTGAGCACTTTGACCCACCAAGTGCTTCACAGAAGTTTATAATGCAGAGCAGTAAAAATAAAAAATCATATTTTTTAACAAAAATGATTTTTGGCCCCCAATTTTTTATTTTCCCAAGGGTAAGAGAAGAAATTGGACCTCAAAAGTTGTTGTACAATTTGTCCTGAGTACGCTGATACCTCATATGTGGGGGTAAACCACTGTTTGGGCGCATGGCAGAGCTCGGAAGGGAAGGAGTGCCATTTGACTTTTCAATGCTAAATTGACTGGAATTGAGAGGGGAAGCCATGTTGCGTTTGGAGAGCCACTGATGTGCCTAAACATTGAAACCCCCAACAAATGACACCATTTTGGAAAGTAGACTCCCTAAGGAACTCATCTAGATGTGTTGTGAGAGCTTTGAACCCCCAAGTGTTTCACTACAGTTTATAACGCAGAGCTGTGAAAATAAAAATTCTTTTTTTTTTTCACAAAAATGATATTTTAGCCCCCAGGTTTGTATTTTCCCAAGGGTAACAGGAGAAATTGGACCCCAAACGTTGTTGTGCAATGTGTCCTGAGTACGCTGATACCCCATATGTTGGGGTAAACCCCTGTTTGTGCGCACGGTAGAGCTCAGAAGGGCAGGAGCACTGTTTTACTTTTTCAACGCAGAATTGGCTGGAATTGAGATCGGACGCAATGTCGCATTTGGAGAGCCCCTGATGTGCCTAAACAGTGGAAACCCCCAATTCTAACTGAAACCCTAATCTAAACACACCCCTAACCCTAATCTCAACTGTAACCCTAACCACACCCCTAACCCTGACACACCCCTAACCCTAATCCCAACCCTATTCCCAACCGTAAATGTAATCCAAAACCCAACCCTAACTTTAGCCCCAACTCTAACTTTAGCCCCAACCCTAATTTTAGCCCCAACCCTAACCCTAACTGTAGGCCTAACCCTAGCCCCAACCCTAACCCTAGCCCTAACCCTAGCCCTAACCCTAACCCTAAACCTAGCCCTAACCCTAGCCCAAACTTTAACCCTAGCCCTAACCCTAGCCCTAACTCTAACCCTAGCCCTAACCCTAACCCTAATGGGAAAATGGAAATAAACACTTTTTTTAATTTTTTGTAACTAAGGGGGTGATGAAGGGGGGGTTTGATTTACTATTTATAGCGGGTTTTTTAGTGGATTTTTATGATTGGCAGCCATCACACACTAAAAGACTCTTTTTATTGCAAGAAATGTTTTTTGTATTACCACATTTTGAGTGCTATAATTTTTCCATATTTTGGTCCACAGAGTCATGTGAGGTCTTGTTTTTTGTGGGACGATTTGACGTTTTTATTGGTAACATTTTCGGGAATGTGACTTTTTTTATCGCTTTTTATTCTGATTTTTGTGAGGCAGAATGACCAAAAACCAGCTATTCATGAATTTCTTTTTTGGGGGGCGTTAATACCGCTCCACGTTTGGTAAAATGGATAAAGCAGTTTTATTCTTCGGGTCAGTACAATTACAGCGATACCTCATTTATATAATTTTTTTATGTTTTGGCGCTTTTATACGATAAAAACTATTTTATAGAAAAAATAATTATTTTTGCATCGCTTTATTCTGAGGACTATAACTTTTTTGTTTTTTCGCTGATGATGCTGTCTGGTGGCTCGTTTTTTGCGGGACAAGATGCCATTTTTAGCGGTACCATGTTTATTTATATCCGTTTTTTTGATCGCTTGTTATTCTACTTTTTGTTTGGCGGTATGATAATAAAGCGGTTTTTTGCCTGTTTTTTTTTTTTTACGGTGTTCACTGAAGAGGTTAACTAGTGGGACAGTTTTATAGCTCGGGTCGTTACGAACGCGGCGATACTAAATATGTGTACTTTTATTGTTTTTTTATTATTATTTAGCTAAAGGAATGTATTTATTAGAACAATATATTTTTTTAAATTATTTATTTAGGAATTTTTTTTTTTTTTTACATTTTTACTTTGCCCCAGGGGGGCATCACAGTAAAGTGACAGATCGCCGATCTGACACATTTCTGTGCACTGTGTCAGATCGTCGATCTGACGTGCACAGTAGGGAGGCCGTGAAGCCACCTGCCTGCAGGACCCGGATGCAGCTCCACGGCCATTTTGGATCCGGGGCTTGCAGGGAGGAGACACTTGGTACAAGGTGAGCATATCGCCTTGTACCGATCGTCTCAGGAAAGCCCGCAGGGAGCCCCCTCCCTACGCGATGCTTCCCTGTACGGCCGGAACACTGCAATCATGTTTGATCGCAGTGTGCCGGGGGTTAATGTGCCGGGGGTGGTCCGTGACCGCTCCTGGCACATAGTGCCGGATGTCAGCTGCGATAGTCAGCTGACACCCGTCCGCGATCGGCCGCGCTCACCCCGTGAGCGCCGCTGATCGCGCTGGACATACTATTCTGTCCTTGGGAAGTAGGGCCCACCCCACATGGACAGAATAGTATGTCCAATGACAGAAAGGGGTTAAGGCTTGAAGTTCAGGTGCCGCCAAAAAGTATACGTTACCAAAAGGAATAGCTGCCCCAGGAAGCAGCTCAATGGGACAGTCATAATGCCTGTGTGGAGAAAGCTGATCTGCATTCTTGTCACGGATGTCAGAGAACTCTTTATATGCTGAATTTAAAGTAAATACCTGAACATGTGGTTCCATAGCCGTGGACTCAGGGACAGCTTCTGTTAAAGCTGAGTTGCTCCTTGTTGGAAAGATATTCTCCTTGGTCTCCCAGTTGATAATTGGGTTCTGAGAACGCAACCAAGGAATGCCTAAAATCACAGGAAAATGAGGAGAAGAAATTAGCAAGAAAGAAAGTTGCTCCTGATGATTAGGCTCTAACAAAATTTCAAGGGGTACAGTCTCCTGATCCACAGGCCCAGAGATTAAAAGTGACCCATCCACTGTTTCCATGGTAATTGGAGAGGCTCTTTGCTGAATTGCAATACCATGTTCCTTGGCAAATGCGATATCCATGAAATTGCCACCTGTACCAGAGTCAATCATAGCTGCACTGGAAATCCACTGTCCTGAACACAGGATCTTAATAGGGAGAGAACAGTGAGAGTTCTTCTCCTTCATCTCCTTGGGGGGTGAAGTCATAGAAAGTGAATGGAATACACCGTTTAAAGGCAGGCTACATTCACAGATGTCATATTCTCCTACCACTGCTAGCACCTTGTTAGGCCGCTTGGGATACTTGGGACAGTTGATTAAAAAGTGGTCAGACTGACCGCAGTAGAAACATAGACTTTCACGAAGGCGATGCTCCCGGCGCTCATTAATCTCGCGCCTCTGAACGGAATCAATTTGCATGGGCACCTCCTCCACCTCCCGAGAGGTTTTACCTGCAGGCTCTTTGGAAGGAAGGGAAAAGTTAGAAATACGGTTATATGCAGCAAACTTCTCCTGCCTACGCTTAGTAAGGAGAATGTCTATGCGTACACAATGCTGTATAAATGTCTCTAGCTCTTGTGGTGATTCAGAGCGAGCTAGTTCATCTTTTACAATACTAGACAGACCCCTTTTAAAAATAGGAAATTGTGCCTAACTGTCCCAATTGGTATCTACCGCTAATCTCATTCAGTGGCATACTTAATAACAGAACGTTTAGCCTGGCGTAAAGACAATACAGCAGATTCAGCGGTTGCACAGCGATTAAGATCATCAAACATTAATGCCATAGCGGCCAAAAAATCATCCAAGTTATTTAACCGTGGATCATCGGATTCGCCCAGGCAAGCGCTCGTGCGGTCAGCAGCATTATTACACACAATACTTTGGATCTATCATTAGGAAAACGGTCAGCATGCACATCAAAATACACCATACATTGATTCACAAAGCCACAAAATTTGTCGCGATCACCATTAAATCTGAATGGGGGCAACTTAGGTGGGCTAGCTGGTGGCTGTTGCCCAGAGGGTAAAGTCGCTTGTGCAGCTATTTGCGTGCTTATGTAATCACGATGCCTCTTATATAGATAGATGAATTCAATATATTAAGAGGATAAAAACTTTGATGGGAGAGACTCTTTAAGGCCACTTTCCCATCTTCAGTATTTGGTTGGTATTTTACATCAGTACTTTTAAGCCAAAACCAGGAGTGGGTGATAAATACAGAAGTGGTGACGTGTAAAGCAGTTAATACAAGAGAAGATAGTATTCTGCTACAGACGGATCTGGATAAGTTGGAAACTTGGGCTGAAAGGTGGCAGATTAGGTTTAACAATGATAAATGTAAGGTTATACACATGGGAAGAAGGAATCAATATCACCATTACACACTGAACGGGAAACCACTGGGTAAATCTGACAGGGAGAAGGACTTGGGGATCCTAGTTAATGATAAACTTACCTGGAGCAGCCAGTGCCAGGTAGCAGCTGCCAAGGCAAACAGGATCATGGGGTGCATTAAAAGAGGTCTGGATACACATGATGAGAGCATTATACTGCCTCTGTACCAATCCCTAGTTAGACCGCACATGGAGTACTGTGTCCAGTCAGGAAGGATATAATGGAACTAGAGAGAGTACAAAGGAGGGCAACAAAATTAATAAAGGGGATGGGAGAACTACAATACCCAGATAGATTAGCGAAATTAGGATTATTTAGTCTAGAAAAAAGACGACTGAGGGGCAATCTAATAACCATGTATAAGTATATAAGGGGACAATACAAATATTTCGCTGAGGATCTGTTTATACCAAGGAAGGTGACGGGCACAAGGGGGCTTTCTTTGCGTCTGGAGGAGAGAAGGTTTTTCCACCAACATAGAAGAGGATTCTTTACTGTTAGGGCAGTGAGAATCTGGAATTGCTTGCCTGAGGAGGTGGTGATGGCGAGCTCAGTCGAGGGGTTCAAGAGAGGCCTGGATGTCTTCCTGGAGCAGAACAATATTGTATCTTACAGTTATTAGGTTCTGTAGAAGGACGTAGATCTGGGGATTTATTATGATGGAATATAGGCTGAACTGGATGGACAAATGTCTTTTTTCGGCCTTACTAACTATGTTACTATGTTACTATGTTCTATTATACTTTTCCTCTTATTGTTCCTTTCCTTGTTTTGGATTACAAATACTGAGGTAAAATACTGACCAAATACTAAATGTGGGAGGAATGTGGCCTAAAGGTTGTTTATCCTCCCAGCTAAAACCCACAACCAAACTGTGAATATTGTGATGTATATTAAGTTATTATAATGCTTTACTGGTTTTTACTTTTGGTTTAGTGAATTTTTGACCATTGTACTACTTTTTAAATTGTTTTGTGTCCTTTGGACAATGACGGCAGTGGCATCTGCAGCCTACATCTGGGAGTTGGACAGCTTGTACATTTCTCCTTTATTTTTTTCTTTTCCCATTTTAGTCTTAGCCCATATAATATGTCCTGGAAGATTTGGCATTTATCTACCTCTTGAAGTTCATGACTGATGTAATCATTTTCTGGAGAAGAATCCTGGAATTCTTTCTCCTACACCTTACCACATTAAAAAGCTATAGGCATATGGGCACTAATCAAAATCCTTTCTTGAGCTGATACATTTATTAACACTTGACACGTTTCAAAAGACATCAAAAGATGTATTGTGGAATTATTTTACTTTCATGGATCCTGTCTCCAGTGAGGCACAATGGATGTATCTTATGAATACATAGTTGTTAATCTTCCCCTCCATAATAAAAAGACTAATCTGTAACAAAACTTCAGTATTGTGTGTGAATAGAAATCCATTCATTTGAACTGTTAAATATAGTGACTGATTTCAACAAAAGGCAAATAATCCCTTACATACACACTGTGCAGAACGTCTCATCTATCATCCTGCTCAATTAGGAATAAAGCTGTTTGCTAACAACCATAAGTGCAAATAGCTGGTTGTAGGTTTATTTAAGGTAAAATTGTCATTGAAGATGGGGATTCCAGGAAATTACAGCTTGCTGAGCAATGCATGGTCTTCAATCCACTGACTCATATTTTGCTTCTATTGTTGATTTTGCTGAATTTAGATGTGGTTATTTTGCGGTTACTGTTGTTACTGCACAGTAAATGCCTTTTGCAGCAACTCTTTTATATAAATATTTTCACACTTTGAAAAGTTCATAAACCTACTTACATTTTTTTCTTATTTCTTATTTTTCAAAACAACCCATGTTTCCTAATTTAGTACAGATCGCTATATTTCCTATTTTACCTGCCTCAATACAATTTATTACTGACAGAGATGAGCAGATATTTGGAAATTCAAATTTGCTGACTTGACAAAATTTTCCCCCAAAATTCAATTTACGCTGAATAAATTTGTACAAATTAACACTCTACAAGACAGAAAGAGGACCCCTCTGATCATAAATTCTTACACTGTACAGGAGAGAGAAAAAGACAGAGGACCCCTCTGACCATAAGAGCTTACACCCTACAGGAGAAAAAAAAAGAGAGACTTAGGGTTCACTCACATCTGCATATATAAAGTAGCTGAGATTCTCAGCCAGAAAAGTCAATGAGTGTCAGGCGAATGTCATGCATTTTATTTTTTACCTAGCATCCATATGCCATGCGAGTGTCCTTTTTTTCACTCACTTAGCATCCATATGACATGCGTATACAATCTGTATGCAATGTGCTTTAACATCAGCTTTTACATACAGTAATTCTCTATGTAATTTCAATCTAGCTTTTGAACTAATAAAACAGTCTTACAGTATATACAGATATTGATAGATAGATAATAGTAAGAAATATGTCAGTGAGATATACAGCTCTGGCAAAAATTAAGAGCCCACCACATTAAAACCCTGTCATGGGCAGCCCAATCTCCAGACCTGAACCCCATTGAAAACCTCTGGAGTGTAATCAAGAGGATGATGGATAGTCACAAGTCATCAAGTAAAGAAGAACTGCTTAGGTTTTTGCTCAAGAAGCAGTGTGAAAGACTGGTGGAAAGCATGCCAAGATGCATGAAAGCTGTGATTAAGCATCATGGTTATTCCACAAAATATTGATTTATGAACTCTTCCTGAGTTAAAACATTAGTATTGTTGTTTCTAAATGATGATGAACTTGTTTTCTTTGCATTATTTGAGGTCTGAAAGCACTGTTTTTTTTTAAATTTTGGCCATTTCTCCTTTTCAGAGCAAAAAAATACATTTATTGCTTGGAAATTCGGAGACATGTTGTCAGAAGTTTATAGAATAAATTAACAATTTACATTTTACTAAAAAAATATACCTATAAAGAGAAAAATCAGACAAACTGAACATTTTGCAGTGGTCTCTTAATTTTTACCAGAGCTGTATAATTAGTGCAGTGCATGTGTAGCTTTCTGTACATGTATTTAGCTAATAAACAAGAGAAAAATATGGCGTGGAGTTCCCCTTATTTTTAATACCTAGCTGAGCAAGAGCAGACAGCTGGAGGCTGGTGTTACTATTCTGGGAAGAGGCCAATATCCATGAAACTTGCCAGGCTATTAGTATCAGCTCACAGCTGTCTGTGTAGCCTTTAATGATTATTAAAAAGGAGGACCCCCAAAAAATGATGTGTCGTCACTCCTATTCTTAATAACCAGCAAAGGCTAAGCAGACAACTGCTGGCTGATATTAATAGACTGGAAAGGGGCCATGGATATTGGTGGACTTCCTTACTAATAATATCGGCCAGCCCTCATCCACCCCAGAAATGGCACATCCACTACATGTGCCAAATCTGGTGCTTAGCTTCGGCTCTTCCCAATTGTCCTGGTGCATTGGCAATCGAGGTAATAATTTTCGCTTTTATGTCTGCTGTGTAATGTTTGCTCACATCAAGCCAATGGGTTAGTGATGGAGAGGCATCTATAAGACACAGCCATTACTAACTCCGTAGTCAAAAGCAATAACACACACACACACACACACACACACACAGAAAAGTCCTTTAATTGTAAAAAGTACTTCACAACCATCTTTTATTACCTTTAAATAAAATAATTCAAAGGGGTCCACCGTAAATCCAGCCCACATCCCACGATGATCCCCAGCTCTGCTACATCCGGATGCAGTGCTGAGTGGTGACATCAGTAATGTGACCGCTCAGTGTGGCCACCAGAACACAATTACAGTAGTGTGTGAATCTGGCTGCTGTGATGTGCACTGACGTGAGTAAGCTTATTGCATTTGAACTGTGGTAAACTTACTGATGTCTCCACTCGCAGTGAGAAAAAGTTCTCACTCTGCGAGCAGTGACATCAATAAGGAGCTCGATATCGATGGCAGCATTTAGACGGCAAGCAGAGGGAGGTGGCTCCCTTTGCCCTACGATTGGCGCCCCTAAATGTGATCGTGAGGGGCCAGTCATTGCCATGGTGACCTGATGTTGTCATAACAACATCCAGGTAACCCGGCTTTAGCAAGTTAGATAGATCATGAGCAGTGCATGATCTAACTTGCAATGCAGCACAGACAGTTATAAAGCATAGCAATGATGCTGTTCTGACACCTTAGGGGTTCTACCAATGTGACATTTCACCCCATTCCAGCAAAATCTGAACGCTCTTCTGAGCTTTCACTGTGCCTCAAAAGTAGTTTTCAACAACATATGGGATATCCATGTACTTTGGAGAAATAGCACAACAAATTATATGGTGAAATTTTCATGTTAGCCTTGTGAAAATAAAAAAAATAAGCTAAAATAACACTTTTTGGGGAAAAATATGATTTTTTTATTTTCACAGCTCAACACTATAAGCTTCTGTAAGCACATGGATTCCAGGAAATTTTGCATTCAAAAAGTCAAGTAGTGTTCCTTCCCTTCCGAGCCCTGCCGTGCCAAAACAGTAGTTTTTCCCCACATTTGGGATATTGGAATGCTCAAAAGAAATAAAGCAACAAATATCGGGTCTGTTTTCTCTGGTCAACCTTTTTGTGAGAAAAAGGTACCATATTTTCTGGTGTATAAGACGACTGGACATATAAGACGACCCCCAACTTTTCCATATAAAATATGGAGTTTGGGATATACTCGCCATATAAGACGGGGTCATCTTATACGCCGGGTGTCGTCTTATATGGCGTGTGCGGTCGGGATGGTTCCCAGGGTCTGGAGGAGAGGAGACTCTCCTTCAAGCCCTGGGATCCATATTAATTTAAAAAAAAGAATTAAAAAAAAAAATGGATATACTTACCATCCGACGGCCCCTGGCTCTCAGCGGTGCAAGCCGGGGGCCGTCGGAAGGTAAGTATATCCATATTTTTATTTTTATTCTTTTATTTTACATTAATATGCATTCCAGGGCCTGAGGGAGAGTTTCCTCTCCTCCAAACCCTGGGAACCATCCAGGACCACTCCTTGCACACGCCTAAAAAAAATTATATTTCAAAAATTGTATTCACGTCAGATGTGGGAAATGTTATTTATTAACTATTTTGCCTGACATAACCCTCGGGTTTAACGGCATAAAAAGTAAAGATTTTCACAAGTATACGCGTCATATTGATCAAATTTTACCACTGTCATGAAGCACTATATGTAAAAAAAAACAATCTCAGATTCAGTTAGATTCATTGAAGCATTTCAGAGTTATTACCACATAAAGTGACAATGGTCAGAATTGTAGAATTTGGCCTTGTCATTAAGGCAGAAACAGGTTTGGAAGGTGAAAGGGTTAAAATAAGGGGGAAATATGCAAATTGTCTTTTCAGAGAGGAAGGGGACTAGAACTCTAGTGCCCCCTATAATTTCCAGAGTAGTATTGTGGCTTTAAGGTCTCCTCACCTTGGCATGTCAGACTTGACATGTCACTCTCTGCAAGGAGAAAACATTACCCCTTGGATCCTGGTCAGATGGCTCTCACTGTAATAATTATAGGGGATAACTCAAGAGACTCTTTGAGTGGAACAAGACAACTACAGGACACAGTTTTATAAGTGGTAAAGTCTATATTATCACACGGTGATTCAAACAGGTGCAGAGAGAAACTCAAGTCCACAACACTTGGTGCAAATATCAAATGCAGCTCAGCAGTCTATAGGAAACTTCAGAGGAAAATGCAATCACGCAGAAAGTCTATGAAGCACAATTATTCTTGAGGATACTTGACACGAATAAGTCCTTGCTTAGTCCAAAACACAGATAGATATGCTTATAACTAGTGTTATACTTGCTGTATCGGAATTTCCGATACCGAGATCCGATATTTTTGTGATATCGGGTATCGGGTATCGCAACAACATTAATGTAATAATGTGTAAAAAAGAGAATTAAAATAAAAAATATCGCTATACTCACCTGTCCGACGCAGCCGGGACCTCAGCGAGGGAACCGGCAGCGTTGTTTGTTTAAATTTCGCGCTTTTACTTGGTTACGTGAAGTCCCGGCTTGTGATTGGTCAGGGCGGCCATGTTGCCGGGACGCGGACCAATCACAGCAAGCCGTGACGAAATTACGTCACGGCTTGCTGTGATTGGTCCGCGTCCCGGCAACATGGCCGCCATTAACCAATCACAAGCCGTGACGTCACGGGAGGCTGGACATGCGCGTATTTTGAAAAGTGCGCGTGTCCAGCCTCCAGTGACGTCCCGGCAACATGGCCGCCATTAACCAATCACAAGCCGGGACGTCACGGGAGGCTGGACATGCGCGTATTTTGAAAAGCGCGCGTGTCCAGCCTCCCGTGACGTCACGGCTTGTGATTGGTTAATGGCGGCCATGTTGCCGGGACGCGGACCAATCACAGCAAGCCGTGACGTAATTTCGTCACGGCTTGCTGTGATTGGTCCGCGTCCCGGCAACATGGCGCCGTGACCAATCATAAGCCGGGACGTCACTGGAGGCTGGACACGCGCGCTTTTCAAAATACGCGCATGTCCAGCCTCCCGTGACGTCACGGCTTGTGATTGGTTAATGGCGGCCATGTTGCCGGGACTCGGACCAATCACAGCAAGCCGTGACGTAATTTCGTCACGGCTTGCTGTGATTGGTCCGCGTCCCGGCAACATGGCCGCCCTGACCAATCACAAGCCGGGACCTCACTTAACCAAGTAAAAGCGCGAATTTTAAACAAACAACGCTGCCGGTTCCCTCGCTGAGGTCCCGGCTGCGTCGGACAGGTGAGTATAGCGATATTTTTTATTTTAATTCTTTCTTTTACACATTAATATGGTTCCCAGGGCCTGAAGGAGAGTTTCCTCTCCTTCAGACCCTGGGAACCATCAGGAATACCGTCCGATACCTGAGTCCCATTGACTTGTATTGGTATCGGGTATCGGTATCGGATTGGATCCGATACTTTGCCGGTATCGGCCGATACTTTCCGATACCGATACTTTCAAGTATCGGACGGTATCGCTCAACACTACTTATAACGCAGTTCAAACAATATCTTAGCTCAACCAGGGAGGTCTGGGTAACAGTCTCAGGTTCTTGCAAAGCAGCAACAGCTTACATGTCCTACAAATGCAGATGGAAGTAAACACGAGCTGCAGATGAAGGAGGATTACTGGAACTGGTGTATGCAGCAGGAACTCAGAGCAGAGTAGCAGGATAACCCCACAGGTTCACAGGAGCAGGTATATAGCCAGGGAGTCACCAGAGGTCAGGAGCTGGATGCAAGACAGGATACTCTAGCACAGACTGAAGGCTGGGGTGGAGTTTTATAGCAGGAAGACACAGTGCACATGAGACCAAATACTCCATCTTGGAAAAGGGCAGTAATGCACAAAAAAGTAATAAAAAATGTTCAGAGTCCTGACATTACTCCCTCCTTAGAAGCGGCCTCAGGACGATCCTGGACCTGGTTTCTCAGGGAATCTCTGATGAAAACGAGAAATCTTCTGTTGGGCATTGATGTTTTCCACAGGTTCCCAAGAGTCTTCCTCAGGGGGATGTCCCTGCCATCTTATCAGATATTGGAGCCGATTCCTGCGAATCCTGGAATCAACAATTTCCTCCACCACAAATTGTTCTTGCCCATCAATCACCACAGGGTGCGGAGGTGGCACAACACGTCCCTGGAAGGTATTAGGAGATACAGGCTTTAGTAAAGATACATGAAAAACTGGGTGTACCTTCATAGTCCTAGGCAGCTTCAGCCGGCAGGCCACAGTGCTCACAATACCATTGATCTTGAAAGGGCCAATGAATTTCTGTCCAAGTTTTTGTGAAGGAACGTTTAACTTCAGATTCTTAGTTGCTAACCACATGGAATCCCCTACCTTGAACATGGGTGCAGGTTTACGGAATCTATCAGCCGATCTCTTATAAAGTTCGTGAGCTGTGGTCAGGGATTCCTTCAGAACCTCCAGATTTTGCCTCATCGCAGTCAGCCTTTCCTCCACTGCCGGAACCAGAGAATTAATTGGAGACCTAGGTAAGATACACGGATGATAACCCAGATTGGCAAAGAAAGGTGTAAATTTAGGGGAGGCGCTCTGAGAATTCTTATATGAAAATTCAGCTAACGGCAGCAACTCTAACCAATCATCCTGGAGATGGCTGACATAGCATCTTAGATATTGTTCCAGCATCTGGTTGGTACGCTCAGTCTGACCATTTGTCTCGGGATTATAAGCGGAAGAGAGACAGACATTAATATTGATGCAAAAGAAAAGGCAAGAAGCCAGAAAAAACGACCAAAAAAGTCCATATATGAATATATACAAAAATTGCTTTATTAGAAATGCTACAAAGGACAATATAGGATCAGAGTATAAAAATGGTGCAAGGGAAAAATATCCATTGCAGAGGAGTACAAAAAACAAGCACGTGTGAACGGACACATGGAACCCTCACATCAAACATAATAATGCCATAAAATTTGGGACAAAAACCCAACAATGATCAAATTATAGAGAGGCATCACAATGTATGTCAATCAAAAGAATAGGTTCACATTGCGTTAGGGCAATCCGTTTAGCGCTAGCGCTAGCGGATTGCGCTAACGCAATGTTTATTTAGGGGCCGCATTAGGGGTCGCGGTAACGTCCCCGCTCTCGCAGATCCCCGATCTGCGAGAGCGGGGAACGGACCTCGGGCGCGCCGCGGACGCTGCAAGCAGCGTCCGAGGCGCGCCACAGAAGAACGGCACATCGCTAGCGCGAGCCGAAAAAGGCACGCGCTAGTGATGCGCTACAGGGAAACTTCACATTGCTGTCAATGGGTGCGCTAACGGACCCGTTGCACGGCGTTAATTGCGACATTTTCGCCGTGCAACGCTGTCCGTTAGCGTGCACACATTAACGCAATGTGAACCTAGCCACCGGGAATCCTTATACTAGTGAACTAAGATATACCAAATATAGCAGCAGCATATTAATTTCTATAGGGTATATAGGAAAATTCCCAATCCATCTTAGTATATCAGAGACATAACATAGACATTACATACCACAGCTGTAAGAGGTGAGGGCTCATAGGAAGCCGTCCACACACCCCTAACGATCATTTCGGACACTCTTCTTCCTCAGGGGGCATGGTGGTAAGTGTCTGAAATGGGCGTTAAATAGTGATGACCACCGGAAGTAAAGCAATTTGACCCCGGAAGTATCATGGTAACCATAGAGACGGCACACATATATAGGATGTTACGAAAACCTGTGCAGCGCAGCACATGGTGTCCCCACCAGAAACCGGCACAAGCATTGCGCCACAACACACCCGGAAAAAGCACGGGGCCCCGTGAATTTCACAAGCGAGCGGGCAAAAAGGCAAGCGCCGGAAAAAGGAGGGCGGAGCCAGGGCCGTGCATACGTAGGAGGCATAAGAGGATGAAAACCACCATATTGAGTAAGGGCAACAGGTATGGAACCGGACTACATAGGTAATAATAGCCACACATGGCGAAATCATAAGGCAAAACGCACAGCTGTTACACTGCACTAAGGACACCGGATACCCCGAACTAGGGACTAATATATATTAAATAGGGAAGGCCTCATTCTATGCACAGGACACTGATTGTTATCTCCCATGTGATCATATTAATAAGCATTCACTATACCTACCAGGATATAAATATACCTAGAAAAAATATACATATCATGTCCAAATAAGGAATAATATGACCGATACCATACAGAGAAAAGAATAATTGCATATAAAGCTTATGAACACAAAATTATTATCTATGAACACACAATTATTATCTTAATGTATGACAATTCAATCATAAACAGTATATATATTGATGTGAACCTGTAAAAATTCACAGGAAATCCACAGAAACCACTGTGATTGTGACACTCAGAGTAAATTATTTATGAGTCATAACATCCCTTTGGGTATAAAAGTCCAAAGTCCATGGTGTCCAGAAAATATGAAACAAATATTCCATGAATAACTTGATTGTCGATCATAATATCCATCCAAGCAGATGACATGTTCCTTATACGTCCCATACGATGTCTCTTAAGGTGCTGGGTCTGTATTAAATTACTAGATGGTCACACCAAAAAACCGCCACTCTTGAACAGACAAAAATAGGATCCAAAAATCAACACAAGATACCAAAAAAAAAGAAAAACACTGTAAAAAAGGTAAAAAACATGTTAAAAACAATTGTACACGAAAGCAATGAAATGCCAAGAGATTAGAGACATTAATATTGAGTGCAGAGCAAAACCCCTTCCAGAACCTTGAAGTGAACTGCACTCCACGGTCAGAGATGATCTCATCCGGAACCCCATGCAACCGAAAGACATTCTGTATAACCAAGTTCACCGTATCTTTAGCTGAGGGGAGGCGGGTGCACGGAACAAAATGAGCAGCTCTAGTCAGGCGATCAACTACCACCATGATTGTATTCATGCCCCCCAGTGTAGGCAGCTCCACAATAAAGTCCATTGATATAGACCCCCAAGGGCGGGACGGAACAGGTAATGTTTGTAGAAGACCCGTAGGTGCCACATGAGGAGTCTTGTAACGAGCACATACCTCGCAAGAGAGAACATAGTCCTTGGTATCCTTCAGGCAAGTTGGCCACCAGAAGAATCGGCTCAGGAACTCTTGTGTCTTCTGTACCCCCCTGTGACCAGCCAACTTGGAGTCATGTACCAATTTGAGGATCTGCAGATGGACCACCTCAGGGACGTAGATACGTCGATCTCTGAACCACATGCCACCCCTAAAGACAAGATTAATATCCACAGATGGGTTAGCCAGAAATACAACACAGTCATAGGCCTCCCTGCACTCCTTCCACAAGTCCTGATCGTGGATAACCCCGATGAAATTGGCATCAGATAGATTGGTCTTGGACGGGGCTCCAGGTACGGAATCCGCAGCATGGATTTGGGATAAAGCATCAGCCTTCCCATTACGAGAACCTGGACGGTAACAGATAACAAAGTTAAATTGATTTAAAAATAATTTCCAAAGAACCTAACGAGGAGAAAGACATCTAGCGGATCTAAGGAACTCTAAATTGCGATTGTCAGTTAGCGCTATGATCTGTTGTGCAGCTCCTTGCAGATGATGCCTCCATTCTTTGAAAATGATCAAGGGGATCTCAGTCTAAACATAAAAAAGTCCTCAGAAAAAATGAAGTTGTAGAAAGATTAATCCGAGAACATAGAGAATCAAAGTTGATTTATTCAGAAAAAACAACCAGTCATACAGGATGCCAACGTTTCGGCCACAGGCCTTTGTCAAGGCACTTATCTAAAAAAATAATACAACATAATTCATTACAGATATTAATCTACCACATTAACCGGTTGTATAAGAAAAGCAGAGAATATATAACCAAACAATTATGAAGGCGATGCTCCCGGCGCTCATTGATCTCGCGCCTCTGAATGGAATCAATTTACATGGCACCTCCTCCACCTCTCGAGATGTTTTACCTGCAGGCTCTTTGGAAGGAAGGGAAAAGTTAGAAATACGGTTATTTGCAGCAAACTTCTCCTGCCTACGCTCAGTAAGGCGAATGTCAATGCGCACACAATGCTGTATAAATGTCTCTAGCTCTTCTGGTGACTCAGAGTGAGCTAGTTCATCTTTTACCATACTAGACAGACCCCTTTTAAAAATAGGCAATTGTGCATAACTGTCCCAATTGTTATCTACCGCTAATCTCCTGAATTCAGTAGCATACTCAATAACAGAACGTTTTGCCTGGCGTAAAGACAATAAAGCAGATTCAGCGGTTGCACGGTGATTAGGATCATCAAACATTAATGCCATAGTGGCCAAGAAATCATCCAAGTTATTTAACCGTGGGTCACGAGACTCAATCATCAGATTCGCCCAGGCGAGCGCTCGTGCGTTCAGCAGCATTATTACACACAATCCTTTGGATCTATCATTAGGAAAACGGTCAGCATGCACATCAAAATATAGCATACATTGGTTCACAAAGCCACGAAATTTGTCGCGATCACCATTAAATCTGAATGGGGGCAACTTAGGTGGGCTAGCTGTTGGTGGTTGCCCAGAGGGAAAAGTCGCTTGTGCAGCTATTTGCGTGCTTATGTCCTAAAAAGCCCATCCATACTGGGACTCTATGCCAGCAAGTTTGTGTTCCTGGGCTGCCATGCAGGTGCTTAAGTCCTGCAAAGTCTGTCCAAACACTTGTTAATTGAGTTCAAAGCTTCCAAACTTCTTTTGCAGACCTTCCACATCTTTCTGCAGTGATCTAATTATGGAAAACACCTGCTCTAGTCTGCTTTCTGCAGTCATTGTTCCAGCAGTTTCCTTTTTTTCTTTAGGCTAGAGTATCCTGCAATAATTATAGAGGATAACTCAGGAGACTCTTTGTGTGGAACAAGACAACTACAGGACACAGTTTTATAAGTGGTAAAGTCTATATTTTCACGCGGTGATTCAAACAGGTGCAGAGAGAAACTCAAGTCCACAACACTTGGTGCAAATATCAAATGCAGCTCAGCAGTCTATAGGAAACTTCAGAGGAAAATGCAATCACGCAGAAAGTCTATGAAGCACAATTATTCTTGAGGATACTTGACACGAATAAGTCCTTGCTTAGTGCAAAACACAGATAGATATGCTTATAAGGCAGTTCAAATAATATCTTAGCTCAACCAGGGAGGTCTGGGTAATAGTCTCATGTTCTTGCAGTGCAGAAACAGCTTACATGTCCAGCAACTGCAGATGGAAGCAAACACGGGCAGCAGATGAAGGAGGATTACTGGAACTGGTGTATGCAGCAGGAACTCAGAGCAGAGTAGCAGGATAACCCCACAGGTTCACAGGAGCAGGTATATAGCCAGGGAGTCACCAGAGGTCAGGAGATGGATGCAAGGCAGAATACTCTAGCACAGACTAAAGGCTGGGGTGGAGTTTTATAGCAGGAAGACACAGTGCACATGAGACCAAAGACGCTATCTTGGAAAAGGGCAGTAATGCACAAAAAGGTAATAAAAAATGTTCAGAGTCCTGACATTGGGTTGAGCTGGACCGCAGAGTTAAGGCAAAAGGGCCAACAAGTGCTAAGCATCTCTGGGAACTCCTTCAAGATTGTTGGAAGACCATTCACCTTTTGAAGCTCATTAAGAGAATGCCAAGAGCAAAGCAGTCATCAAAGCAAAAGGTGGCTACTTTGAAAAACCTAGAATATAAGACATAATTTCAGTTGTTTCACACTTTTTTGTTAAGTATATAATTCCACATGTGTTAATTCATAGTTTTGATGCCTTCAATGTGAATGTACAATTTTCATAGTCATGAAAATACAGAAAAATCTTTAAATGAGGTGTGCCCAAACTTTTTGTCTGTACTGTAACTCCAAGTAAATCAAACTTCTGTGAAATCAAACTGTCCACTTAGGAAGCAACACTGTTTGACAATCAATTTCACATATTGTTCTGCAAATGGAATAGACAACAGATGGAAATTTCCTGGCAATTATCAAGACACACTCAATAAAGGAGTGGTTTTGCAGGTGGGGACCACAGACCACATCTCAGTACCAATACTTTCTGGCTGATGTTTTGGTCACTTTTGAATGTTGGTTGTGCTTTCACACGCATGGTAGCTTGAGATGGATTCTATAACTTACACAAGTGGGTCAGGTAGTGCAGCTCATCCAGGAAGGCACATCAATGCGAGCTGTGGCAAGAAGGTTTGATGTCGGTCAGCGTAGTGTCCAGAGGCTGGAGGCGCTACCAGGAGACAGGCCAGTACACCAGGGGATGTGGAGAGGGCTGTATGAGGGCAATAACCCTGCAGCAGGACCGCTACCTCAGCCTTTGTACAAGGAGGAACAGGAGGAGCACTGCCAGAGCCCTGCAAAATGACCTCCAGCAGGCCACAAATGTGCATGTGTCTGCACAAATGGTTAGAAACTGACTTCATGAGGATGGTCTGAGTGCCCGACATCCACAGATGGCTTTGTGCTCACAGCTTAACACCGTGCAGGATACTTGGAATTTGCCACAGAACACCAAGATTGGCAAATTCGCCACTGGCGCCCTGTGCTCTTCACAGATGAAAGCAGGTTCACACTGAACACATGTGACAGATGTGACAGAGTCTGGAGATGCCGTGGAGAGCTATCTGCTGCCTGCAACATCCATCAGCATGACCGGTTTGGCAATAAGCCAGTAATGGTGTGGGGCAGCATTTCTTTGGAGGGCCGCACAGCCCTCCATGTGCTTGCCAGGGGTAGCCTGACTGCTATTAGGTACCGAGATGAGATTCTCAGATGCCTTGTGAGACCATATGCTGGTGCGGTTGGCCCTGGGTTCCTCCTAATGCAGGACAATGCCAGACCTCATGTGGCTGGAGTGTGTCAGCAGTTCCTGCAAGATGAAGGCATTGAAGCTATGGACTGGCCCGCTTGTTCCCCAGACCTGAATCTGATTGAACACATCTGGGACATCATGTGTCACATCATCCACCAATGTCACGTTGCACCACAGAATGTCCAGGAGTTGGCGGATGATTTAATCCAGGTATGGGAGTAGATCCCTCAGGAGACCATCTGCTGCCTCATCAGGAGCATGCCCAGGCATTGTAGGGAGGTCATACAGGTACATGGATGCCACACACACTACTGAGCATCATTTCCTTGTCGTGAGGCATTTCCACTGCAGTTGGATCAGCCTGTAACTTCATTTTCCACTTTGATTTGGAGCATCATTCCAACTCCAGACGTCCATGGGATATTAGTTGCGATTTACATTAATCATTTTTAGGTTTTATTGTTCTCAACACATTCCACTATGTAATGAATAAAGATTTACAACTGGAATATTTCATTCAGTGATATCCAGGATGTGGGACTTTAGTGTTCCCTTTATTTTTTTGAGCAGTGTATGTACACGTTGTTTGTATTACTGACACTCTTTCTTTTAAATGGAGCAAGTTAAAAATGATTTCTAAGGCAATATACAATATATAATAGAATCACATTTTAGGAATTAGTTTGATTATTAAGTGCAGTCACTGTAGTTTTATCTGAAATAGGTCATAGCAAAATAACCTCATTAGCTTTGTGCAGGGGAGCAAGCAGGGATTTGTATTAAGATAATGCACTAGTAATGATCTACTTAGAGCTCTCAGTGCCTTTTTTAAAGCAGAGTCACTTAGGAGGTATCGGTACTAAAAAAGGAAATTGGTTTAGGTGAAAAATTTAGTAAACCAATTAGAGGTGCATAATTAATTTTCAGATATATTTAATAGCTATGTGATTTTTAAGCCTGAAACATAATTGCAAAACGAAATCTCCGAGAATAACAATATCTAATTTTTGCTATCAGTGGTGAATTATAACGTGATGAGCATTATCATTATGTGAGCTGCATATTTATACTGTGTGTTTACGCGGCACCTTTGTAAAGTAGCACTTTTAAGTAATCAAGCATAAAATACTATACCTGAACATATTAGCCTGAACATATTAGCAATTTTAGTTTTAAAGGGAATCTGTCACCTCAAAAATCGTATCTGAGCTAAGCCCACTGGCATCAGGGGCTTATCTGCAGCATTCTGTAATGCTGTAGCTAAGCCCCCGATGTAACCTGAAAGATGAGAAACAAAGGTTAGATTATACTCACCCAGGGGCGGTCCTGCTGTGGTCCGGGTCCGATGGGCGTCGCGGTCTGGTCCAGCGCCTCGTAGCTTCATTCGATGACATCATCTTCTTGTCTTTTTGCAGCGGCTCCGGCGCAGGCATACTTTGTCTGCCCTGGTGAGGGCAAAGCAAAGTACTGAAGTGCACAGGCGCCGGGAAAGGTCAGAGAGCCCCGGCACCTGCGCACTGCAGTACTTTGCTCTGCCCTCAATAGGGCAAAGTATGCCTGCGCCGGAGCCATTGCAAGAAGACAAGAAGAGGACATCATCGAATGAAACAAGGAAGCGCTGGACCGGACCGCGATGCCCATCAGACCCAGACCGCAGCGGGACCGCCCCTGGGTGAGTATAATCTAACCTTTATTTCTCATCTTTCAGGTTACATCGGGGGCTTATCTACAGCATTACAAAATGCTGTAAATAAGCCCCTGATGCCGGTGGCTTAGCTCAGATACAATTTTTGGGGTGACAGATTCCCTTTAATGACCTGTACACTGACCGGCCTAATCATTAAAATAGTTTAGGCCCCCTACACATTCTGCAAAAAACAGGTCTGACGTAAATTTTCTTCCACCCATAGCCCATCCGGGTGATATCTCTTCTCCAGGTAAGTGACACACACCTGGCAGTCCAAATGATGTAGAAGCAAACTAGGCACTATTAATGGTCCATAGGGATCTGAATGGGCACGCTGATTAGTCTATGGCTGTATAGTCCATATTAAGCAGTGCACTGTGTGTTTTGACTTTTTCCATTAATGTCAGCATTACTTTATGAGTTGTCTGTGATAGAATGAGATTTCTATTTAACAATTTGTGATATAATATTTCTGTTGGATCGAATCAGAAAGGCTAGCCATTGCTCCCCATGAGCCACAGGCCCATGAAACATTGTTCAACAGTAGTGCTTCCTTGAATCAGTATTAGCAGGAACTAGACACTGCTTACTTGGAACATCCTGCTATTTTGGAGATGCATGATCCCTTTTTACCTTAGTCAAAGACAGTAAGTTCAATAGCTTACTGATCACTTGATGTCTAGTACATCCTACCTCTCAAAAAATACTAATGTCATGACATTATCCATTTGTCCATGATAGGCGCTCTATGTACACCTGCATTGAATCCTCCATTAAGAGTTTCCATCACAAATTCTGTAAGTTTTCACTAGAAGAAATAGCCCAGCTTGACAGCAGACCGTTGGTCAACTTTATAGTCAATTGGGCCCACTGGTCGCTGTTTGCACCTATCATATGATGGAATCTTCCCCTTATATAATGGATAAGAAAAACTGAATTTCAAACTCACCTGTGAACAAAACCTTAACTTTAATAGAAGCATTTAACTTTACTAGAAGCTGAGCAGTATTACCATTTTACATTGTACTGAGCTGTGGCATCATGGCTCGATGCAATGTGCATTTCTGATTGAGGTGTGCCGGTGTCAGATCTATTGGACATTAGTGACCTACCCAAATGATATCACAGTCCTTGACAACTCCTCTAAATGATAATTGTTCAAATGAAAACTTAAAGCTGATTTCCAAGCACTTCCTACCTCATCGCAACCACTGTTTTTCTTTCTTATACTTTACAATGAAGCTCAGCGTGCGTATATTGGCTGTTGTGTATAAGCACAAGCCAAAAACATGATCTGAATGAATTCAATGGATGCTTGTCTTACCGCAAGGATAGAAAGTTTTTAAACTACAAGAAACTAAATTCCTTTAGATATATTTGGCTCAGTGTATTGCCTGATAATCTTTTGTGCTAATTCTGTGGCAATAGTCATATGGGCACTGCATGGCATACAGAAGGATATTGTGCAGCACTAATAACTATAGGCTGAACACAAAGCACTATTTAATCCATCACTTTAGCAGCTATCAAGAAAAATGAACAAGTAAAGCTTTGGAGATGTGATTTATAGCTTCAATGGATATATAAGAGATGGTATAAAATCAGCAAAATAATATCAGTGAATATGTACAAAATAATTTTTGATGGTCCCATTCATTATATGGTAAATGTAGACTACATTCATTGATTTAGTTGATATACTGGAGTAAGAGTACCTTGTGATGGCATGCATGGCTAAGAGAAGAAACTTTGTATCACATCCCCAAACTTCTTCCTAATGACGAATTGCATTGGGAATTTTTTTCAGGTTACAGTTGACCCCATAAATTGCAATATTTGAGTAGCTGTGATTCTGTTTCTCCTATTTAATATATTGAAATGTTTATTACTTCTTCCTTAGCAGACAAAATCCAAACCTTTCTTTACGCTTTTACTGTCAACTGAGACTTTAAAATTGTACTTTTATGATTGAATTACAGTGCTGAATCAATGTTCCCTTGCAGCTGAATTTTAATCTTCTTTTCACAATATACAATATAATTTGCTTCTGAGATTCTTCCTTTTTATTCGTATGAAAATCTGCTTTATTGTGGCCAATTGGTTTGTTTAACTGCAAGGATAGGATTTCAAAACCATCTCTAGACAGCAGGAAAAAAATAGAAAATGTAAGATTTTGTAGCACTCTTATGTCAGTCTGTCTATTCACATCAAATATCTATTACAGATGCTTCTCACAAAATTAGAATATCATCAAAAAGTTAATTTATTTCAGTTCTTTCAGTTCTTTCAGTTCAAGTGTTTATTTCTGTCAATGTTGATGATTATGGCTTACAGCCAATGAGAACCCAAAAGTCATTATCTCAATAAATTAGAATACTTTATAACACCAGCTTGAAAATGATGTTAAACAGTGATGAGCAAATATATTCGGTACTTGAGATTTCCCGAGCACGCTCGGGTATCCTCCAAGTATTTTTTAGTACTTGGAGATTTAGTTTTCATCACTGCAGCTGAATGATTTACATCTATTAGCCAGCATAAGTACATATGGGGGTTACCTGGTTGCTAGGGAATCCCCACATGTACTTATGCTGGCTAACAGATGTAAATCATTCTGCTGCGGCACTGAAAACTAAATCTCTTGAGTACTTACAAATACTCGGAGGACACCCAAGCGTGCTCGGGAAATCTCGAGTACCGAGTATATTTGCTCATCACTAATGCTAAATGTTGGCCTACTGAAATGTATGTTCAGTAAATGCACTCAATATTTGGTAGGGGCTCCCTCTGCATCAATTACAGCATCAATGCGGCGTGGCATGGAGGCGATCAGCCTGTGGCACTGCTGAGGTGTTATGGAAGCCCAGGTTGATTTGATAGCAGCCTTCAGCTCATCTGCATTGTTGGGTTTGGTGTATCTCATCTTCCTCTTGACTAGGGTTGAGCGAAACGGGTCGGCAATTTTCAGAAGTCGCCGACTTTTGGCAAAGTCGGGTTTCATGAAACCCGACCCGACCCCTGTGTGGGGTCGGCCATGAAGTCGGCGATCTTCTGAATCTGGAATCGGAATTCCGATACCGATTCCCGATATGTTTAAGATATCGGGAATTGGTATCGGAATTCAGATTTAAGTGTAAAATAAAGAATTAAAATAAAAAATATCGCTATACTTACCCTCTGACGGGCCCTGGTACTAACCGGGAACCTTCCTTCCTTAGAATCAGCCTTCCAGGACCTTGCGGTGACGTCGCGGTGACATCGCGGCTTGTGATTGGTCGCGCGGCCGCCCATGTGACCGCTCGCGCGACCAATCACAAGCCGCGACGTCACCGTGACGTCACCGAAGGTCCTGGAAGGGCTGATTCTTAGGAAGGAAGGCTGCCGGAACGAAGCCGAGGGTGAGTATATTCCTATTAGGTATATACTCACCCTCGGACACGCCCTGCTTCTTTCCGGCAGCCTTCCTTCCTAAGAATCAGCCCTTCCAGGACCTTCGGTGACGTCACGGTGATGTCACGGCTTGTGATTGGTCACGCGAGCGGTCACATGGGCGGCCGCGCGACCAATCACAAGCCGCGACGTCACCGCGACGTCACCGCAAGGTCCTGGAAGGCTGATTCTAAGGAAGGAAGGTTCCCGGTTAGTACCAGGGCCCGTCAGAGGGTAAGTATAGCGATATTTTTTATTTTAATTCTTTATTTTACACTTAAATATGGATCCCAGGGCCTGAAGGAGAGTTTCCGCTCCTTCAGACCCTGGGAACCATTGGAAACCCAATGCACTGCCTTGGGTTTCGAGTTTCGGCCGACCCCGACCCCGACTTTTTTATAGGATCGGCCGATTTCACTCGACCCGACTTTTGAAAAAGTCGGGTTTCGTGAAACCCGACCCGATCCTATAAAAGTAAAGGTCGCTCAACCCTACTCTTGACAATATCCCATGGATTTTCTATGGGGTTAAGGTCAGATGAGTTTGCTGGCCAATCAAGCACAGTGATACTGTTGTTTTTAAACCAGGTATTGGTGCTTTTGGCAGTGTGGACAGGTGACAAGTCCTGCTAGGGAATGAAATTTCCATCTCCAAAAAGCTTGTCGGCAGAGGGAAGCATGAAATGCTCTAAAATTTCCTGGTATATGGCTGCGCTGACTTTGGTCTTGATATAACACAGTGGACCTACACCAGCAGATGACAAAGCATCATTGATTGTGGAAACTTCACACTAGACTCTAGCAGCTTCGATTGTGTGCCTCTCCATGCTTTTTCCAGACTCTGAGACCTTGATTTCCAAATGAAATGCAAAATTTACTTTCATCTGAAAACAACACCTTGGACCACTGAGCAACAGTCCAGTTCTTTTTTTCCTCGGCCTGGGTAAGACACTTCTGGTGTTGTCTGTTATTCATGAATGGCTTGATACAAGGAATGCGGCAATTGTAGCCCATGTCCTGGATATGTCTGTGTGCGGTGGCTCTTGAAGCAATGACTCCAGCAGCAGTCAACTCCTTGTGAATCTCCCCAAATTTTTGAATGGCCTTTTCTTGACAATCCTCTCAAGGCTGCGGTTATCCCGGTATCTTGTGCACCTTTTTCTACCACACCTTTTCCTTCCACTCAACTTTCCATTAATGTGCTTGGATACAGCACTCTGTGAACAGCCAGCTTCTTTAGCAATGACCTTTTGTAGCCTACCCTCCTTTTGGAGTGTGTCAATTACTGCCTTCTGGACATCTGTCAAGTCATCAGTGTTCCCAATGATTGTGGAGCCTACTGAAACAGACTAAGGGACTTTTGTAAACACTTAGGAAGCCTTTGCAGGTGTGTTTTGTTATTTATTCTAATTTAATGGGATAATGACTTTTGGGTTTTGGCTGTAAGCCATAATCATCTACATTAACAGAAATAAACACTTGAGATAGATCACTCTGTTAGTAATGACTCTATATAATATATGAGTTTCACTTTTTGTACTGAAGAACTGAAATAAATTAAGTTGTTGATGATATTCTAGTTTTGTGAGAAGGACCTGTATATGCTCTGTCAATCTAATGTCTATTTATCTACAAACAAGTGCAGTAGTACACTTAGTGTGCTAAACTGTAAACAATGTTTGAGATGCAGCACGTTTATATACTATTCAGAAATAAGATACGTGAAGCAAACACTGCCACAACAAGGTATTCCCCTTAAGGTACCGTCACATTAAGCGACGCTGCAGCGATAGCGACAGCGATGCCGATCGCTGCAGCGTCGCTGTTTGGTCGCTGGAGAGCTGTCACATAGACCGCTCTCCAGCGACCAACGATGCCGAGGTCCCCGGGTAACCAGGGTAAACATCGGGTTGCTAAGCGCAGGGCCGCGCTTAGTAACCCGATGTTTACCCTGGTTACCAGCGTAAAAGTTAAAAAAACAAACAGCACATACTCACCAGCGCGTCCCCCAGCCTCTGCTTCCTGACACTGACTGAGCTCCGGCCCTAACAGCACAGCGGTGACGTCACCGCTGTGCTTTCACTTTCAGTTTAGGGCCGGCGCTCAGTCAGTGTCAGGAAGCAGAGGCTGGGGGACGCGCTGGTGAGTATGTACTGTTTGTTTTTTTAACTTTTACGCTGGTAACCAGGGTAAACATCGGGTTACTAAGCGCGGCCCTGCGCTTAGTAACCCGATGTTTACCCTGGTTACCAGTGTAAAATATCGCTGGTATCCTTGCTTTTGCTGTCAAACACGGCGATACACGGCGACCTAGCGACCAAATAAAGTGCAGACCTTCTAGCAGCGACCAGCAATTTCACAGCGGGATCCAGATCGCTGCTGCGTGTCAAATACAGCGATATCGCTATCCAGGTCGCTGCAACGTCACGGATCGCTGGCGATATCGCCTAGTGTGACGGTACCTTTAGATGGGAATGTGCACTATCAAGTTTAAACTTACCTTTTCTGGGCCTAGGCGTACAAATGTAAGGATAGCTAGGATTCAGATCTAGTTAAAATTGTTTGATAGTTTGCATGGATATAACTCATACCTGATGATAGTCTAGAGCTGTTTATGGATTGAGTGGTCAGCACAAAACCATTGGGGACATGTCCAATCTTGATCTCATTCTCAGATCAAAATCGGTAATGCAAGACTATGAGTTCGTAAAAAATGAGGCAGCACTCAGGTCATATCCATAAGCTGTCTGTTTTGTCATACTTTTCAATATAAACAGGTTGAAAAACCTTCATGAATATTTTTTCATCTGAGAAAAACTCATGAAACTCTGACAATACACTGATGTTAAAAACTGACACATTAAATAAACTCTGATGACACTCTGAAAAAAAACTAAGATGAAATTCAGACCGTTTTGTGTACAAGAAAAATGATATAGAGCGCTTTATATCTTTTTTCTACTGGCTAACACAGTACCAAACCACTTTTTTTTTCATTTTGAGAGCACTCTATATCTATTTTCTACTGGCTAACAAGGTACCAAACCACTTTTTTTGGTGTGCAAGAAAAATCACTGATATCTGAATGAAGCTTTAGACTGATGTAAGGAGTGCTAAGCCAAAAATCAAGGTAATGTAGAAACTGGGAGTTAAGAGAGCGCAAATAACATGTGACCATTAGATGCGCCACTGCAGCGTGAAATGGCCATCGTCCATTCCACTCCTGCTCCCATCCTCCCGCCGCCGATGTTTTAAAGTATTGGAATAAAGATTTTTTTTTAACCGGTGAGTGCCATCCGTTCCTTTCAATTTTTGTAGCAAATAGGGTTTTAACTGATAACAACGCAGAACACAAAACAGAATTTGGGTTTGCTCATCTGATGTAGTTGCATCTAAGCAACATGTATATCACATAACTCAGCTGCTGCATGACACAAGTCCAAAGGATTTAATCAGAGAACATATCTGGGTGAAGTGTCACTTTATGTGAGCTGCTGATGAGGACTGATGAACAGATGGTTTGCTTGAAAACTTTATTTTAAGCAGGTTTATAAAGTCAACGAGGTCAACACTGGACCTCTTCATCAGGACAAAAAGCTAGTGCTTCCCTCCATGAAGGGTGCCAACCTCTGCTGATAGGCAGGGTCAAAATAGGGTTATCTTTTTTGCTTATCTTGCTTTAAGACTTAGGACCCTATCTATATTGTTGGGCACACTGTATGCATGTAACTGTTTCTATTCTACCCCATCCCGCATTGTTGTATAGGGATAGAAGGGACAGTCGATGGTGAGCGGGGGCGCCTTTTGCGCAAGTCTTAGGGTGCCAACCTCCACTGGCAGGTAGGGTACAGGCACCGTCCTGGCCTTTTCTATGGTGTGGATTTACATGGTGATGGTTTTGGTTGGTGCACCGGTTAAATATTTTTAAGGTAAACTAATAAAAGGTATTTTTTAATGTATTCAATAGCTACACTGGGGTTTTTTTTCTGTGAATTTTTGATATAAATTATATCCCCAAAGATAACCTTTTTTCTGTGAATTGCTTCCCTCCATGAATCCACAGCCTTTGCAGTGATATCAGGTTTAGTTAATGTCTTTTGTTTATACTTTAATTTTATGTAATTCTATATGCTGTATTGTTTTGCCCCCTTTGTAAAATCTTTTCATAGAGCATCAATATCACCCAAATGTACAGCATCGCCAAGAGTGTCAACAGGGGCGAGGTGGCCGCGACGTCACCCTGCCCCACCCACACTAGCCCCATTAATGCCCTTGGCGATGCTGTACACTTGGGCTCCATGCACCAATCAAACAACACAAGTACGATGATGTGTGATTGGCTCGTGACTCCATAGCATTACGAGCACCAATCCATTACGTTCTTTCTATCTACCATTCATTTTACTAGCCATATTGTGATTAAATAGCAGATGTTTTAACTGGCTTAAGGATGCCATGATGCCACTCCCCCTGACAAAGGCACGCCACCGAAACGCATGTAAGGGTTGTGGCAGGTAACCAGCAATTTATAATTTTTTCAGAATATTATATGCACATTTTGTTAGCACTAGCGATGAGTGAATTTGTTTGGAAACCGATCACCAAACATAAATTTGGCACAATTTGGATTTGGGAAAAATAGGTAACATTCGGTAAAAAGTGTGGAAAAATATTTGCATTTCCACAAGAGTATTTTCAGCACTTTTACAATGATAATGTTAGTGTATCATGTGCATGGCGCACATGTTTGATGAGGCGAGGAGGTTTGCTGAGTTCAGAGGCGCGGCGTGCAATTTTTTGTTATTTTTCCTAACTTTATGCGTGCACATTGCGGCTAGCCAATCAGGGCCCAGGAAACATCCATAATTTCCTGACACAATGGCTTTTGTCATTGGTTGCTGAAATCACATGACCCTCTCCATATAAATAGTGGACATCTTGTTTTAGTGCCATTTTGACACTGTAACAGCGCAGAGGCTGCTCCTGTTAGTAGCTAGATTGAAGCTAGTTAATAGGCAGCTGTTTCTTACTCAGATAGTTTAGCTAGGTAGTGTCCTGTGTGGCTGTGAAATCGACCTTTCCAGATAATTTTTTTTTGCATTACTGAGGTCCACAGACAAAGACAGCAGAGCACATGTCATACAAGTGTGTTGTGCACTGCTTCTATTATGCCAAGTATAGTGTTCTAAATCTTATTTTTTCACTAGCTAAAGAGCATTCCATATCCCACCTTGTCATTTAGTGGTGTGGTGACATTTTGCTTTGATTTGAGCTGTTGTGCATGAAGAAATATTTTTTGGAGACAGTTGCTACCGTGACTCACCATGCCATATCTCACCTTGTTATTTAGTGGTGGTGAAATTCCACAGTGTGCACAGCTCATGCACATTAAAAAAAAATTATAATTTTTTCTATTGCTTGGGAACGCCATTTAATCCCTGGCCTGAATGTGCTGTTTGCTCATCCCGCATGTCCTCATCAACTTGCATCGCAACAGAGGTCTTTCGACCTACTGGTTAACTGTTTGATTTGTGATGTTCTGACAGGATGGAATTCCAATCTGCACATATTGCAGCAACTGTGGCAGCTGCTACTAGCACTGGAGCAGTATGTCCTTTTGCATAGCCTGAGCCAACGCAGTCCTGACATGGTGCAAATCATGCTTGCGTAGTAGGCACAGATGAAAGACCTCTGCACCCTTCTGTACAGTTTTGCAATGGCTACTAAGATGGTTAGTGCTGATGATGCCATCATCAGCATCATTATTCTGGTCATCTACATGCTGGAGCATACTTTGAATAGTCTGCATGAGGAGGCCGTGGTCCCACAGGAAGAAGTGGAAGCAGAGGAGGATGCGGACTGTCATTGTGGGTGCCATGGGAGAGTGGATTACAGTGATCAAGGGGACTCATGGTACCAGAAAAACTGTCAGTGAAGGTGCAGGAGCTGAGGAACAAAATGAGGAGAATGAGGACGAAGGGGTGACGTGCAAAAGTGAGGAGATGAAGAGGATAATTATCGTCTCTCTGTTTTCCATGGTTGGCAGGAGGGGACAGAGGAAGCAACCTTGAGTGTTGCCATGCCAGCAACACACCATGGACTTGGATCTCAAGGAAGCATCCGACACATGAGCGCCTTCTTGTTGTACTATCTTCAACATGATGTCTGTATTCTTAGGGTTAGAAATAGTTCTGATGACTGGGTTGACACTCTGTTGGCTCTACGGTGCAAGAGTAAACTTTGCCAGATAATTTCCCTTCAGGAAAGGGAAGTGCTTATGACGGAGTATTGAAACACGATTGGAGACAATTTTAAGAGGGGTTTTCCCAAATACTGCAGTTCTAGATTTCCAACCCTGGGAACATCAAGGCATCACTGCAAAAATATTAGCAGCAGCGATGTAAGTGGCATAATTTCACACATTTCACACATTTTTACACCAAACTGTGGACCAGCTGAATGGTGTACAAGTCTGACATGTTGTGAACGACTTGAGAGCGTGGTGCAGGAATATCTCAAGCTCAATATCAATGTCTTCAGGGTGGTTTTGGAGTGTTTTGCATTTTGGTCTTAAAAAATGGAAAAGTTGCCTGAGCTCGCCTGTCACACCTTGGAGGTTTTGTCATACCTGGCAGCCAGTGTTCTCTCAGAATGTGTCTTCAGCACTGCTGGTGGTGTCCTGACTGATAAGCACATCTGGCTGTCCCCTAAAAGTGTAGACTACTTAACTTTCATCAAAATGAACAAGTCATGGATCTCCAATGACTTTTGCACTGCAGTCGCAGAATGAGCAGACTAGGCGATGGTGTCATTTTTAGTGTCATTCATTGATCTCGCATTATTGCAGTCTGTGACACTTTTGTCATGGCTTCTATGCCTGCTGTTGCTAATGTTGCTCATGTTATAAACAATTTTTTGAAATGTGGAGTCTTCAAGTTGAGTCTCCATCTGGTGGGTTGCCTGTAGTGGAAGAGGTGTCAGCGACCTATTATACTATTTCTACTTAGTGGAAATTGATGCCACTTTAGTGGTGTGTGACAATATTTTTGGAAATGTGGAGACTCCCAGTTGGGTCTCAATCTGGTGTATTGCCTATAGAGGAAGATGTGTCAGAGGCCTATTGTACTGTTTCTACTCTGTGGAAATTGACACCACTTTTGTAGTATGTGACAATAATTTTTTAAAATGTGGATAATGGAAGTTTGGCCTCCTTCATGCATGTTACCTGTAGCAGTGGAGCTCCCAGACAGGCAGGCTTGCACTTACTTTCACTCAAGTACCTATGTTTCTATCCTTACATTTCTACTAATAGTTCTCTATGAAACTGATGTTTGTGCCATCTGAGTGTGGCTGGGAAAAAAAAGCTGTTGCATGAGGTATCAGGGCTCCTAGAAAAGAAGGCTTATGCCTCTCCCTTAACCACCAGGTCTTAGTTTAAACTTCAATTTAAAACTCTAAATGCTGGGCCAGACCTTGATACCTCATGCATGACCCATGGCTGATAACTTCTGTGCCATTATAAAATGTTCTACTGTGGGACAATTGATCAGTCAACTATCTGTGTTACTTTCCATACATTAGTCTACCAATCGTCCTCTATGACACTGATGTTTGTGTCATCTCAGTGTGACTGAGAAAAAATGCTGTTGCATGAGGTATTAGGGCTCCCAGCAAAGAAGGCTTACACCGCTCTCTTAACTGCCATGTCTTAATTGAAACTTCAATTTAAAGCTTTAAATGCTGGCCCAGACCCTGATATCTTGCATGGCCCATGGCTGACTGCTGCTGTGCCATTAGCAAATTTCTACTGTGGGTCAATTGATGCCACTTTTCATGGTGTCTGCCCCTAAGTTTAGCTGTTTGTGAAGATTTTTGTCACCCCTCAAGGTGGTGTATATACTATTGGTATCCCATTGAATTTAATTGGTTTTGGATACGTTCGTCGCACTGTTCGACGAATATGTTCGGCAAACATCGGGACGTTCGGTGAACCAAACCAAACATTGAAAGGTTCACTCATCTTTAGCCAGCACCACCCTGTTTTCCAGTCTCAGTAGCTGTGATTCTGGACCATGTATTCCTCACTCTGATCCTTGTTCCTTCCACCATGCCAAGTGCCTGGAGATGAGCTATTAACATTTCCATTTACAGATTCTGGCCTCTCGCCATGCTCGTTTCAAGCGTGACATGTGGAGATTGCTTGTAGTGATGCCCAAATATTTGAGCAGCCACACTCAAAAGAAAGAGATAGTGGTAAAATGCAATTACTGTCGCAAGAGTTGGATGATGATGACGAACAATTACCAACAAGTAGTGTTGTTACGTCAGCAAGTAAGGAGGAGGACCAGGGTGTGGAAGAGGAAAACATAGTGGTGGATGATGAAGTCACTGACCAAACCTGGGAAGGCGATATGCAGAGCAATATCTCTGGACAGCAATGCACAGGGAGAGGCATGTGCAGCACCACAAGAGGCAAGAAGAGGCAGTGGGGTGGCCAGAGACACAAAGCTGTGTCAACTGTTCCCCAGAGCACCAACATTGGGGAAGTTTTCAAGCCAAGTGTTAGGTGTTGCTGAGTCTGGAGCTTTTTTTAAACAAGAATAAAGTAAGACTCTGCAGCACTGTACCATGCAAACATGAAAAATATGAAATTTGAACGTCATTACTACTCTAGAAAA
Organism: Ranitomeya variabilis; assembly: GCF_051348905.1. Taxonomy (NCBI): domain Eukaryota; kingdom Metazoa; phylum Chordata; class Amphibia; order Anura; family Dendrobatidae; genus Ranitomeya; species Ranitomeya variabilis. Next base: position 878,476,329 of record NC_135232.1, read on the forward strand.
TTGAGAATATTTAGCACATAAATTGGTCAATTCATGTGTGACCAGTAGCCACGATAAGATGATTATTATTGCTGGGTACCTGCCTAATGTGAATCCTCTCTTGGGCTAAGTCGTACATTTATATGGGAAGGTAGGATCCTGATGTATTTAATAATGCCTGAAGCTGATGGGTAGAGTGCTCAGTCAGAGAGCCTATGTATACGTATATCAAAAGACTGACCATCACTTCCAAACAGAAATCAGATGTGAACAGGTGCTTACTGAGAGTAGCCATCTCCATGTATAAGCAACAAATAAAGTAACACTCTGTAGCACTATAGCATGCAAACATGAAATATCTGAAATTTTAACTACATTACTGCTATAGAAAATTTGAAAAATTGAGAATACTTAGCACATAAATTGGCCAATTCATGTGTGACCAGTAGCCACAATAAGGCGAGTCTTGTTGCTGGGAACCTGCCAAATGTGAATCATCTCTTGGGCTAAAGCCTACATTTATATGGAAAGATAGAATCCAGCTGTAATTAAAAACGCCTGAGTTTGAGGGGTAGAGTGCTCAGTCAGAGAGCCTATGTTAACAAATATCAAAAGACTGACCATCGCTTCCAAACAGAAATCAGGTGCGGCGCTTTTTAAAGACAGTCCAGTTAACCCCAAAAAGGCCATTTGCAACATCTGACATGCCAGCATCAGTAGGGGCAACACATATACCAGCCTGACCACCACCAGCATGCAAGCAAAGCATCCAATTACTTGGGCCGAATTCCAGAGTCCAGAAACATTGTCTGCAGGTGACACAATTTCCTCTTCCCTTATTCTTCATGCAAGCTAAGATGCCTCCCATCCTGCACCTGTGATAGCACACTTGCAGCGTAGTGTTCACTTGTCCCTATCCCGGTCATTGAAATGCAAGCGTAAATACGCAGCAATCCATCCACAGGCCACAACACTAAACTGACACATTTCCGTATTGCTTGCCCTGGAAATGCTGACTTTTAGGCTTGTGGAGACAGAAGCTTTCCCCAACCTCATGGTGATGGCCGTCACTCAGCAACCGGCCCCCATCCACCATTATTTCTTCCAGTGTGCCATCCCCACCTTACACAACTATAGGTCCCATAACATCAGCCATGCCCTGACCAAAGCTGTTACTGGGAAGGTCCACTTAATCATGGACATGTGGACTAGTGCTTGTGGCCAGAAATGCTACATTTCCCTGTTGGCATACTGAGTGAACATTGTGGAAGCTGGGACTGAACACATGCTACCAACACCAAGGATTGCAGGCCCTGGTACAATCAAGGTTGCCCCCACCTTCTATAGCAATTCCTGCACCTCCTCCTCCTCACCTCATCTCAGAAATATCAACATCAGTCACAAGTTAGAAGCACTGCAGAGTTTTTGAAAGGTCTAACAGACCAGACTGGTCAGTGGCTGACACGCGTGAACCTACAACCAGGCATGGTTGTGTGTGACAATGCCTGTAGCCTAGTAGTGGCACTGAAGCTTGGCAACATCACACATGTACCATACTTGGCCCACATGCTCAACTTAGTGGTTCAACGGTTTCTCAAGACCTACCCAGATAAGGGGTACGTTGTGGCAGTTTGGACTCTGGGTAACTACAGTATATGGATTCATTAGCTTAATATTCAACTTGAATTGTTATTCATTTTATCTTTTGAACATGGCTGTGATGTGCAGGGAATCAGCAATAAAGCTTTCTAACAACCTTGCTAATTATGCATTATGCTACCCCATTGAATTTGTTACACCTAGTCCTATAGAATGTTCTGGGTCTATATGCATATGTACCTTTGCATACTATGTTTTTGAAGCATTGTGCTGTGCATTTAATCTACCTATTATGGTTTATTATTGATACTGTTTGCACATCCATTATTTTTGCTGGACCTGTTTCACATTGCTGCCCGACGTTTGGTCTTTCATTCCCTTTTTCTCTACAATATCATCCCTTTTTTAATTATGTTATAAATATGGTTTAATAAAATTATAATTTTATATGATTGTCTTGGAGGACATTTTTTCTTTGGTTTTTCTGGTCTTCACGGTCCTCCGTGTTCATATTGTGGGGCATTTTTTTGTCCTACCCAGATCTGCCTGAGCTAGTTGTGAAACTACGCTGCATGTGTGGCCATTTCCGCAAGTCATCTAAAGGTGCCGCTGCCCTGGCAGTACTGCAGCAGTGTTTACAACTTCCAGCTCACCAACTGGTGTGTGATGTCACCACTTGTTGAGACTCAATGATACATATGTTGGTAAGGTTTTGTGAGCAGCAGAGTGCAGCCTACGCACATAAGAGCTGATGAGTGGGCATGGATACAGTTCTCCAAAACTTTGAGGACTTGACCAAGATGGTAAGTGGTGGTGATACCATAATCAGCATCACCATCTTGCTTATCTGTCTACTGGGATGCTCGCTGCTCACAATTAAAGAGGAGGCTTTGTAGGTGGAGCAAGTTGAGATGGCACAAAAAACTATACTGGGTGACATTATACAGCCCAGCCTCATCTCATCTTCTCAACACGCATTGGGTGATAATGAGGAGGAGGAGAAACAGGAGCTGGTTGCCTGCACTACAGACAGTAGTACCCACACCATCTTCATTCCGTCTGTTCAGTGTGGATATCCTGAAGAAGAGGAGGAGAGGGAGGATAAGGAGGAGGAGGATGAGGAGGAGGATAATGAGGAGGACAACATGGACAGTCATCCTCTTGGTGGGGACAGGGAAGTCTTGGGTGTTGGCAGTCTGGCACACATGGCTGAGTTTATGCTCTGCTGCCTTTCCCATGACTGTCGCGTTGTATCCATTTTGTCCAACTCTAATCACTGGTTGGTCACCCTTCCAGATCCATGCTACAAGGAGAAATTTACATCTCTACTTCCCGTGGCATAGAGGTCTAATAAAATGCTGTAGTACCAGAAGGCCCTAGTTGAAGAATTATTAAAAAAATTCCTATCTGGCCACGCTGGCAGCAGAAGTCACAGTTGCTGGGACAACCATGGAATGGAGATGAGGGAAACACACACTAGATGCAACAGAGGCAGAGAAACACTCTCAAAGGGCTGGGTCAGGTTTCTCAGACCCTCCCATCGCCCAGGCCTTGATGCGTGGGGTACTCTGACAAGGAGGAAAATGTTTTGGAAGATGCTGAAGGAGTACCTTACCAACCTTACCGGCGTCCTCCATGATTCCTCTGTGCTTTACAACTATTGGGTATCCATTCTAGACATGTGTCATGAACTGTCTTTCAACGCCTTGGAGGTCCTGGCCAGCCCTGCCGCTAGTGTTTGGTCATAGCGGGTAATTAGTGCCGCTGGGGGTATTATAACCAATAGGCGCATCCACCTGTCAACTGAAAATGCTGACAGACTAACAAGGTCTGTGTTGGGCCAGACTCCTCTACACCACCTGGTGACCACAGTTGAATATAATCTCAAATCCAGTGTGTTAGGGTTGGCAGATTGCGCTAAATAAAATAAATAATAAAGCGCAATCGCAATAGAGGGTCCACCGTGCAGAGATAGAAAACTGCTGCTAGTGAATAATGAAGGAATACACGGCGAGCGATTACCCGTACACACTGGGTTGAACACCACTCAGTGTTGGCAGCACGTGAACTGAACTCGCACACAGAAACAAAAGAGATGCTCTGCAACTGAGCTGTGTCACTTGCACACAGAAATGGAACAGATGCTCTGCAACAGAGCTTTGCCACTCGCACACAGAAATGGAACAGATGCTCTGCAACTGAGCTGTGTCACACTCAATTAAATCTATTTAAATCTTTTATTACTAAATATACAATAAAGAAATCAATATAAAACAGACATGAAAAAGCTTCAGACAACAACTCATGAGGGGGGAAAATGACACAACTGAAATAACAGAATAGGCAAGTGAGCAGACCTAACAAGCGTATGGTCCATATTCACCAATATCCATTACAACAGGTAAAACCCCATAATAGGGTTGGATATCTGTGAATGTACCATAACCTCTTATATACCAACATCAGCAGACAGTTCCTTAGTCTCTAGTACTTAATTAAGCATGGTATAAGAAAAGAGATAAATGGACCCCCTGGAAGAAGCCCACACGAAACGCGCGTTGGGGCTGCTGTGGAGCGCACACTAATGGATATTACTATGGGTAAGCTGAGCGTCCTTTAAAGGGGTCCGTTTATTTCTTTTCTTGTACCATGCTTAATTAAGTACTAGAGACTAAGGAACTGTCTGCTGATGTTGGTATATAAGAGGTTATGGTACATTCACAGATATCCAACCCTATTATGGGGTTTTACCTGTTGTAATGGATATTGGTGAATATGGACCATACGCTTGTTAGGTCTGCTCACTTGCCTATTCTGTTATTTCAGTTGTGTCGTTTCCCCCCTCATGAGTTGTTGTTTGAAGCTTTTTCATGTCTGTTTTATATTGATTTCTTTATTGTATATTTATTAATAAAAGATTTAAATAGATTTAATTGAGTGGGATATGTACTCCTTTTGGTCTTATGTAGGATTTATGGTATTCGGAGTGTCCTGAGATATTTATGAGAAGTCTATCAATGGGGCAATTTACCCCTTGGAGATATTTCTGTATGTTTCAGTGGATTGTTTTTCTATGAGCTGTGTCATTTGCACACAGAAATGGAACAGATGCTCTGCAACTGAGCTGTGTCACTCACACACAGAAACGGAACAGATGCTCAGTATAATACCCTGACTAGGGTGGTGCTTGCTCTGGAACTCTACTGTGCTAACCGCACACATGTAGGAACCAAATGCTAAGCCAACGGCTAATTGCCCCCACTGATGCTAGCTGCTTGCCTACGTGTACAGTTCCATGGATAGTCTGACACACCACACATGCAGACAGAGTGATAGAGTATCCACTGGCAATAACCACACATAAATGATACTAGGGCACTGGCGTGCGCCTCTGAGAGCTGTATATACACTAGACTCATGTCCAGTCAAACAGGACCTTGCCCGTGGACCAATCCGGAGCTGCCACATCACCAGAGCAGCTGGCGTCCATCTACCAATGAGAGGAGGCCACCTCACGGACATGCTCAGTAAGATGATTTCTGGACTTAGATTCCAGAGTGGCAGGTTGCTCCTGTATAACACTGGTTACAAAGGCCTTGGCTGGAGAGCATACAGCAACCAACTGAATACCGTGAGCCTGAGCTAGATGCTGGGACCAACGTCTATACTGAGAAGCACCTGCCTCGGCTGAACCTGTATGTGAGACCGCCCACTGCCCCCCACTAGTGTCCTTTCTCTGGTGACGCTCGCCAAGCTTGAAAGCCGCAATCCCGGCGTCTAACACAGTGTTTTGTTTTTTTTCTTGTCTATTTGAATGCACCCCTTTTACACAAACATGGGTATTTGCTTCACAATTTCATCTTTTTTGTGCCATCGTCCTCCTCCACCATCATATCAACAGGGTGATCATGCTAAACTTACTTTAAATTTTTTAAGATAGTTTATGATGCCCTCATTAGCAATTTTTTGGACCTACCCCGAACATTCTTTAATATATATGTATACCCCCAAGTGATAAATGTTTTTCAGTTCATGCACTTAATGCATTTTAAGTCCTAGTCTAGGATCCCACTCCTTAATAATGGACATTGTTACTCCCACACACACCAAAAAATCTTTTCAGGGCTGGTTCAAATCTCTTCTATATTCTACAATAATGCCACTCTCATGTGCAGTTCATGAAGGGTTAGTTGTGACATAATGTATAGCATAGGATAGGCATCTAGTCAAGGATTATTGCCTTATGAATCCTAAGCCTTGCTGCTTCTTCCATGGACTCATTCACCAATTCACATTTTTTCTTTGGCATCTGTATGTAAGAGGTAGTGGTGGGACACTTTACGCTACTGAAGCTAAAATTGCCATTTTTGAACTTTCAAGTACCCTCTCCAGAACTTCAAGGTAGGGGGGATGTCACAGGAAAAATGTTCGAGTTTCCCATTGACTTCCATTATACTCAACCCCACAAATATCAACCCTACTAGCCATTGCCACAGGGCAAGTGGGAAGGTCAGGGAAAAGGACCAGAATCTGGGGCTGCCGTGGGCTGCTTTTTTTAGGCAATATCCATGGCCCCTGTCATGATATGGTATGAAATATCATATAAGTTTAGTTCTGTTGCTAGCAAGCTGTGGGTTAAAAAACCCCCCTTCCCTTTCACTCAGCCAAGAGCTGCCTTGCCAATGTATGTGAGAGGGGAGTTTTATTGAAGAAAGGCATTTACGACCGGCATTTCCTGCCGCGTAAGCTCTTGTCCAGCTTTAACTGTTAGAGAAGATTCTAGAATCCTGAAAGTCCTTTGTTCTGTTTTTGTAAGATAGTAGGCAAACGATTTAAAATACGAACACAAAAATATATCGTCATAATCACACTCGGAGGATCTACCCATCCCTCGAAACACAGGTTTCTAGCTCCATCTGGTACAGAGGTAGGGATTTCTCTGTCAGTGTGCGTGACAAATAGGACATATTTGATCTCATCGGAATGCCCACGATACTACGAGATGAATGATGGGTATGGTGCGATTATTTTATGTTCTGTAGCGAAGTTACGGGCATCAGATATATTTAATGCCCATTGAGTAATACTGAAGAAGTAGGAGGGGTTGGAAAAACCAGCCCTTTCTGTGAGGTCACAAGCTGTAGGTTATAAAGTTGCTGGCAGGCTTCCAGGGGAGAGTTGTGAGTTTTTACCTGAAGCGACCAGACTGAGAGTGCAAATGCACTGGGATAGATGGAAAGCTCTCCTAGCCTGTTGCCTGCAATGCAATGATCTGAGAATATGTGAGTGTTACCTTTTCTTCATTTAATCCTTTTATTTTTATAATTACCTTGTACATATTTGCAATTGTCTCATTTGTAACATCTCTGTAAAATATTTTATAAACACTGCCTAAAAATCATTTATGGGGTATAATATTTAATACTAGTTCGTTCTTCCTGCCCTAAACCGTACCCTGTCTCTGAAGGGAATTACGCTACTGTTTTGGGGTTAGCTCCAGACCCGTTCAATTGGAGCTGGTGGCAGCGACCGTGTGCCGGCTTTTGGGGGTCACTGTAGCGACTGCGGCTTGATAATTATTGTTCCTGCCTGAGTGGGAGTAGTTATCGCGTCGCTGCAGTGCACCCAATAGCCAGTACATAGCAGGCAGCGTTTCTGGCGACTAATCACCCTAGGTGCAGTACCTAATCTGACCTGACAGTAAGGGGGGCGCCAGAGAACTGCAAGGTTCAAGTGGAACTGTAAGCGGGATATACACAAATCCCTGCAGTTCATGGTATACTGAAGAGCAGTGGGATACCTAAAATAAGCCCCTGCTGTAAACAAGAGGTCAATAGCCTCGTGTGTGTGTTTTCATCACATTGTGGCAGTGGAGGGATAACTAGGATAACCCCCCTGCACATGTGAGAGCCGTCTGTTGGTCTAAAGTCACCCCAATCCGTGACATATTGTGGGCAGTGGCTAAGGGATCTTGACAGTCACGGTGTGAATCGTGACAATTGGTGGCAAGGCGGTGGGATATTAGAGCATTAGTGATTTGGTTTGAGCAATCATTCCTCTCACTAAAAACTTGCAGAAAGTTCTTGCGAGAACTCTGCGCAAATAAGTTTGGAGAACGAACTCAGTGTTTATTAGTTGTGAGACAATTGTGTACTGGTAATTATCCCCTCCCTTTCTCTTCGTTTTTCTATTCTATCTTTTATTTGGCAACCATGGCTGCGAAAGGAGAAGCCTGGTACACCCAGCAGAAGAAAGACACTCTTGCTGGGATATGCATGTACCATGGCCTGAAACCCCAGAACAAGACCAAGACTCAAATGGTCGCTGAACTGGTGCAATGGGAAGCCGCTCTAGACCACTCACAGAGCCCAGAGGCCGCAGATGCCAGCACCAGCGAACATGGTGCTGCAGCAGAGGTCCAACCACTGAATGCTCGCCCCGTTAGCAATCCGGGCGAATTGGACCCCCACCTGCAGGCGGCCTTGAAAGAATTCCCCACTGACGACCATGAGGGACGTCGGCAGCTGATTCAGCAATACCGGCAGGAGGCCGAGGCCCGAGCCGAGCGAGAGGCCCAGCGAGAGGCAGAGAGAGCCGAGCGAGAGGCCCAGCGAGCCGAGCGAGAGGCCCAGGCCCAGCGAGCCGAGCGCCAATCCCAGCGAGAACATGCACTGGAGATGCTCCGGCAGGGGGGGATGCCTTCCACTGCCCAGAGCCGTGAGTCCAGCAGCGCTCAGACACCAAAGCCCCGGCCCGACCACTTTCCTGTTATGGAAAAGGATGGGGACTTGGACACTTTTCTGCGGGCCTTTGAGAAAGCCTGCAGACAGTACCAGCTGCCTACACAAGAATGGGCATGGTACCTGACACCAGGGCTGAGAGGAAAAGCTCTGGAGGCGTTTGCTGCCCTCCCTCAAGAACAAGATGGTGACTATGAGGCCATCAAGCAGGCTCTGATAGCCAAGTACCAGCTTACACCCGAGGTGTACCGTAAAAAGTTTCGGACCCTCCAACGTGGCCCACACGACAGTTACAGTGATGTGGTGCATGGACTGGGGACCCACTTTGACCAGTGGACCCAAGGACTGTCAGTGACCACCTTTGCACAGCTGCGAGATCTGATGATCAAAGACCAGTTCTTCCGTCTTTGCCCAACTGAGGTGCGACAGTTCGTGATGGACAGAGAACCCAAAGACGTGATGAAAGCAGCGCAGATTGCCGATGCCTATGAGGCCAACCGTAGATCGGAAGTGCGGAAGCCAGTCACCTCCAGCTGGAGAGGGGGCAAGCCTGCAACCAACGCCAGTACCCCTGCCAGCCAACACACCAGAGGTCCTGTCCCCGTGGCCAACAGCACCAGACCTACCACCGAACTTCGCCAGTGTTACCACTGCAGGCAGACTGGACACCTCAGTCACCGATGTCCAGCCAAGCAGAAGAACCCCTCATCCCAGGCCCCAGGGCCTAATGCAGCAGTTCTTTTGGTGGGTGCTGTGGCTGGGAGGGGGTGTGATAACGTACAGCATGTCATTGTGGGAGGTCGTGTTGCTACAGGCCTCAAGGACACCGGGGCTGAACGAACCCTCATCCGACCCGAACTGGCGGCCCCTGAAGAAATCATTCCGGGGAAAACCCTAACTCTCACTGGGATTGGGGGCATCAGCTGTCCCTTACCGATGGCCCGTGTTTATATTGATTGGGGTGCCGGGAGAGGGGTGAAGGAAGTGGGGCTGTCTGATAATTTGCCCACTGATGTTTTGTTGGGGACTGATTTGGGGAGGTTGTTTGCATACTACGTCATTGACACCCCTCCCCAATCTACTAATGAGGGTAAAGTTAACCCTGGTGATGATGATGATGATGATGGGAAATCGCATGTGTTACCTGACCATGCTTTATCTTGTAGTGATGCATCTGCTAACCATTTGTTCCCTAGGATTGATGGTGAAAATGTTGTACCTGTGCCAACTGTATCTGATAATGATGTTTCTGTGAAAGTTGATGTGTCCATAGGTACAGGAGTGCTCAGCCACGTTGCTCTGCGGAGTGAGATGGCTGAGGAACCCCTAGCAGGGGCAAGTGTCGGTGCTACAAGAAATGGGGAGATACATGGGAACCGTGAGCAAGGTGACGCCATGCAATTGACCAGTGCCACCGAGGAAGGTAACTGGCCCATAAGTAGCAATGCTCCTGAGGAAATGGGGGTGGATGGGGAGGTAGAGCCCATAGCAGCGTCGGCTGATGGGTCTGTAGAAATCCCCGGGGAGACAGCCTACGTAGCTGCTGTCACCCGCAGGCAGAGTGCCCGGAACGCAGATACCTGTCTGCCTTCCGGACCCTCCTCAGTCATCAGTGTGACTGAACCAGAGGTGGACCCAGAGCAGGTCCCAGAGGGCTCCCGTGGGGAAGGGACCCTGACATCGCTTCTGGCTTCCCCTAGCCAGGAGTTTCAGGCCGCTCTGCACACAGATGCGAGCCTAGAGAGTTTGAGACAACTCGCCGGGACGTCATTCTCTGAAACTGATAAGGAGAAGGTGTTCTGGGAAGGAGGAAGGTTGTACCGGGAGACAGTACCCGGAGAATCACAAAAGGAGTGGTTGAGGGAAAGACAGCTGGTCGTCCCACAGCAATTCCGGGGTGAGTTGTTGCGGATTGCCCATGAGATCCCGCTAGCTGGACACTTGGGGATCAGCAAAACTAAGGCCCGGCTGTCTCAACACTTCTATTGGCCTAAGATGGGGACAGATGTGTCAAACTACTGCCGCTCCTGTGTCACCTGTCAAAGAGTGGGGAAGGCGGGGCCTGCTCTTAAGGCTCCCCTGATCCCTTTGCCAGTGATAGAGGAGCCTTTCCAGAGGATTGCGGTGGACATTGTGGGCCCGCTGGCCGTCCCCAGCAGCTCTGGAAAGCAATATATTCTTACTGTGGTAGACTACGCTACCCGGTACCCAGAGGCAGTAGCTCTGTCGTCAACTAGGGCAGATAAGGTGGCAGATGCCCTGTTGGCCATCTTTTCACGGGTAGGATTTCCCAGGGAAATGCTTACTGATCGAGGGACCCAATTTATGTCTCACCTAATGGAGGCTCTCTGTAAGAAAATGCAGGTGAAGCACCTGGTATCGAGTGCGTATCACCCACAGACCAATGGCTTGTGTGAACGCATCAATGGTACCCTCAAACAGATGCTACGCATGCTGGTTGAGACACAAGGGCGCGACTGGGAGCGGTACCTCCCACACCTGCTATTCGCTTACCGAGAGGTTCCGCAGGCCTCGACGGGGTTCTCCCCCTTCGAGCTCCTGTACGGCAGGCGAGTCCGGGGACCCCTTGGGTTGGTAAGAGAATCCTGGGAAGAGGAGCCGAACCCTTCTGAAGTGTCCATAGTGGAGTATGTCATGTGCTTCCGTGACAAGATGCAGACCTTGACGCAGTTGGTGCATGACAACATGACGCAGGCTCAGGCTGATCAGAAGCACTGGTATGACCAGAACGCCCGAGAGCGGACCTACCACGTGGGTCAAAAGGTGTGGGTGCTGGTTCCTGTACCAACGGATAAGCTTCAGGGAGCCTGGGAGGGCCCGTACGTCGTCCACCAACAGCTCAACCCGGTCACCTACGTGGTCACGCTTGACCACACTCGGGGTAGGCGAAAGGCCTTTCACGTCAACATGATGAAGGCTCATCACGAACGTGAACCTTTCGTCCTACCGGTCTGCAGCGCACACGAAGAAGGGGAGGAAGACACCCTCCTGGACATGCTGGCCCAAGCCAAGGCCCATGGGTCCATTGAGGACGTGGAGGTAAGCGCCTCGCTAGATGAACCACAGCGGTTGCAGTTGCAAACCACACTGGAACCCTTCCGGGTCGTGTTCTCCAACCGGCCTGGAAGGACTGAGTTAGCCGTCCACGAGGTGGACACCGGGAACTACGCCCCACTACGGCGAACACCCTATCGAATCTCTGACCAGGTGCAGCAGATTATGTGCCAGGAGATCGATGAGATGTTACAGCTGGGGGTGATTCGACGGTCAAAGAGCGCGTGGGCCTCACCGGTAGTTCTCGTGCCAAAGAAGGACCGGACCACCCGGTTCTGCGTGGACTACAGGGGGCTCAACGCCATTACAGCCTCTGACGCGCACCCAATGCCGCGCATCGAGGAGCTGCTTGAGAAGTTAGCTGGCGCAAAATACCTGACAATAATGGATCTGAGTTGAGGATACTGGCAGATTCCCCTGAGCCCTGAGGCGCAGGAGAAGTCCGCCTTTATCACACCCTTTGGACTGTACGAGTCCACGGTCATGCCCTTCGGCATGAAGAATGCCCCTGCCACTTTCCAGCGGATGGTCAATCTCCTGCTTCAGGGACTGGAGAAGTATGCTGTGGCGTACTTAGATGACATTGCCATCTTCAGTCCCGCCTGGGATGAACACCTGCAGCATCTCGAGGAGGTGCTCGGGCGAATTCACCGAGCAGGACTGACTATCAAGCCCGGAAAGTGCCAGATGGGCATGAGGGAGGTTCACTACCTGGGGCACCGGGTAGGTGGAAATACCCTAAAGCCAGAGCCTGACAAAGTGGGCGTGATCGTGAACTGGCCCACTCCCAGGAACAAGAAACAGGTGATGTCCTTCCTGGGCACTGCAGGGTACTATAGGCGCTTCGTGCAGCACTATAGTAGCCTGGCAAAACCTTTGATGGACCTCACCAGGAAGAAGCTACCCCACATCGTCAACTGTACAGATGGCTGTGAGGGGGCCTTCCAGGCGTTGAAAACAGCACTGTGCAACGCCCCGGTGTTGAAAGCAGTCGACAGCAGTCGACCGTTCTTGGTACAGACCGACGCCAGCGAGTTTGGCCTTGGTGCTGTGCTCAGTCAGGTTGACTCGGAGGACCAAGAGCACCCCGTGTTGTACCTGAGCCGGAAACTTTTGCCGAGGGAAGTGGCCTACTCCACCATCGAGAAGGAGTGCCTGGCCATAGTCTGGGCCCTGCAGCGCTTGCAGCCCTACTTGTACGGTCGCACCTTCACGGTGGTGACCGACCACAACCCTCTGCGCTGGCTAAGCACCATGTGTGGAACCAACGGCAGGTTGCTACGCTGGAGCCTTGCCCTTCAGCAATTTGACTTCACCATTGAACACAAAGCGGGCAGGGAGCATGGGAATGCAGATGGACTGTCCCGCCAGGGTGAACCCACGGAGGTGCGCATGGAGGCATACCGAGAGGTTCTGCCGCCGTAGCGCACGCTAAAAGGGGGAGGTGTCATGATATGGTATGAAATATCATATAAGTTTAGTTCTGTTGCTAGCAAGCTGTGGGTTAAAAAAACCCCCTTCCCTTTCACTCAGCCAAGAGCTGCCTTGCCAATGTATTTGAGAGGGGAGTTTTATTGAAGAAAGGCATTTACGACCAGCATTTGGCATCTGTATGTAAGAGGTAGTGGTGGGACACTTTACGCTACTGAAGCTAAAATTACCATTTTTGAACTTTCAAGTACCCTCTCCAGAACTTCAAGGTAGGGGGATGTCACAGGAAAAATGCTCGCGTTTCCCATTGACTTCCATTATACTCAACCCCACAAATATCAACCCTACTAGCCATTGCCACAGTGCAAGTGGGAAGGTCAGGGAAAAGGACCAGAATCTGGGGCTGCCGTGGGCTGCTTTTTTTAGGCAATATCCATGGCCCCTGTCATGATATGGTATGAAATATCATATAAGTTAAGTTCTGTTGCTAGCAAGCTGTGGGTTAAAAAAAACCCCTTCCCTTTCACTCAGCCAAGCGCTGCCTTGCCAATGTATGTGAGAGGGGAGTTTTATTAAAGAAAGGCATTTACGACCGGCATTTCCTGCCGCGTAAGCTCTTGTCCAGCTTTAACTGTTAGAGAAGATTCTAGAATCCTGAAAGTCCTTTGTTCTGTTTTTGTAAGATAGTAGGCAAACGATTTAAAATACGAACACAAAAATATATCGTCATAATCACACTCGGAGGATCTACCCATCCCTCGAAACACAGGTTTCTAGCTCCATCTGGTACAGAGGTAGGGATTTCTCTGTCAGTGTGCGTGACAAATAGGACATATTTGATCTCATCGGAATGCCCACGATACTACGAGATGAATGATGGGTATGGTGCGATTATTTTATGTTCTGTAGCGAAGTTACGGGCATCAGATATATTTAATGCCCAGTGAGTAATACTGAAGAAGTAGGAGGGGTTGGAAAAACCAGCCCTTTCTGTGAGGTCACAAGCTGTAGGTTATAAAGTTGCTGGCAGGCTTCCAGGGGAGAGTTGTGAGTTTTTACCTGAAGCGACCAGACTGAGAGTGCAAATGCACTGGGATAGATGGAAAGCTCTCCTAGCCTGTTGCCTGCAATGCAATGATCTGAGAATATGTGAGTGTTACCTTTTCTTCATTTAATCCTTTTATTTTTATAATTACCTTGTACATATTTGCAATTGTCTCATTTGTAACATCTCTGTAAAATATTTTATAAACACTGCCTAAAAATCATTTATGGGGTATAATATTTAATACTAGTTCGTTCTTCCTGCCCTAAACCGTACCCTGTCTCTGAAGGGAATTACGCTACTGTTTTGGGGTTAGCTCCAGACCCGTTCAATTGGAGCTGGTGGCAGCGACCGTGTGCCGGCTTTTGGGGGTCACTGTAGCGACTGCGGCTTGATTGTTCCTGCCTGAGTGGGATGTTATGACCCCAATGGCGAGGGTCTCAGAGGAACGTGGAAGTCTGCAGAATACAAAAATCCAGCTCATAGGGCAGTGGTAACTGGGTTGACCATATATCTACTCCTAACGCCAACACTAGAAGTAGCCGGGGATCATTCCTACGTTGATTCTAGATGACACGCGCCAGCCGGAGAATCTAGCTACCCCTAGTAGAGGAAAACAAAGACCTTTCTTGCCTCCAGAGAAGGGGACCCCAAAGCTGGATAGAAGCCCCCCACAAATAATGACGGTGAGGTAAGAGGAAATGACAAACACAGAAATGAACCAGGTTCAGCACAGAGAGGCCCGCTTACTGATAGCAGAATAAAGAAAGGTAACTTATATGGTCAACAAAAACCCTATCAAAATCCACACTGGAAATTCAAGAACCCCCGAACCGTCTAACGGTCCGGGGGGAGAACACCAGCCACCTAGAGCTTCCAGCAAAAGTCAGGATATAGATTTGGAACAAGCTGGACAAAAATACAAAACCAAAACAAATAGCAAAAAGCAAAAGGCAGACTTAGCTGATATAACTGGAACCAGGATCAGTAGACAAGAGCACAGCAGACTAGCTCTGATAACTATGTTGCCAGGCATTGAACTGAAGGTCCAGGGAGCTTATATAGCAACACCCCTAACTAACGACCCAGGTGCGGATAAAAGGAATGACAGAAAAACCAGAGTCAAAAAACTAGTAACCACTAGAGGGAGCAAAAAGCAAATTCACAACAGTACCCCCCCCTTAGTGAGGGGTCACCGAACCCTCACCACGACCACCAGGGCGATCAGGATGAGCGGCATGAAAGGCACGAACTAAATCGGCCGCATGAACATCAGAGGCGACCACCCACGAATTATCCTCCTGACCATAGCCCTTCCACTTGACCAGGTACTGAAGCCTCCGCCTGGAGAGGCGAGAATCCAAGTTCTTCTCCACCACGTACTCCAACTCGCCCTCAACCAACACCGGAGCAGGAGGCTCAGCAGAAGGAACTACAGGCACAATGTACCGCCGCAACAAGGACCTATGAAATACATTGTGAATAGCAAACGACACAGGAAGATCCAGACGAAAAGATACAGGATTAAGGATTTCCAATATCTTGTAAGGCCCAATAAAACGAGGTTTAAATTTGGGAGAGGAGACCTTCATAGGAACAAAGCGGGAAGAAAGCCACACCAAATCCCCAACGCGTAGTCGGGGACCCACACCGCGGCGGCGGTTGGCAAAGCGCTGAGCCTTCTCCTGTGACAACTTCAAGTTGTCCACCACATGATTCCAGATCTGCTGCAACCTATCCACCACAGAATCCACCCCAGGACAGTCAGAAGGCTCCACATGACCCGAAGAAAAGCGAGGATGGAAACCAGAGTTGCAGAAAAAAGGCGAAACCAAGGTGGCGGAACTAGCCCGATTATTAAGGGCAAACTCAGCCAACGGCAAGAATGTCACCCAATCGTCCTGATCAGCAGAGACAAAACACCTCAAATAAGCCTCCAAAGTCTGATTGGTTCGCTCCGTCTGTCCATTAGTCTGAGGATGGAAAGCAGACGAAAACGACAAATCAATGCCCATCCTACTACAAAAGGATCGCCAGAACCTGGAAACGAACTGGGATCCTCTGTCTGACACAATATTCTCAGGGATGCCGTGCAAACGAACCACGTTCTGGAAAAACACAGGAACCAGATCGGAAGAGGAAGGCAGCTTAGGCAAAGGAACCAAATGGACCATCTTGGAGAAGCGATCACATATCACCCAGATAACGGACATGCCCTGAGATAGCGGAAGATCAGAAATTAAATCCATGGAGATATGTGTCCAAGGTCTCTTCGGGACAGGCAAGGGCAAGAGCAAACCGCTGGCACGAGAACAGCAAGGCTTAGCTCGAGCACAAGTCCCACAGGACTGCACAAATGACCGCACATCCCTTGACAAGGAAGGCCACCAAAAGGACCTGGCCACCAGATCTCTGGTGCCAAAAATTCCCGGGTGACCTGCCAACACCGAGGAATGAACCTCGGAAATGACTCTGCTGGTCCACTTATCCGGGACAAACAGTCTGTCAGGTGGACAAGACTCAGGCCTATCAGCCTGAAATCTCTGCAACACACGTCGCAGATCCGGAGAAATAGCTGACAAGATAACTCCATCTCTAAGAATACCAACAGGATCAGCGACTCCAGGAGCATCAGGCACAAAGCTCCTAGAAAGAGCATCGGCCTTCACATTCTTTGAACCTGGTAAATACGAGACAACAAAATCAAAGCGGGAGAAAAACAATGACCAGCGGGCCTGTCTCGGATTAAGGCGTTTAGCAGACTCGAGATACATCAGATTTTTGTGATCAGTCAAGACCACCACACGATGCTTAGCACCCTTGAGCCAATGACGCCACTCCTCAAATGCCCATTTCATGGCCAACAACTCCCGATTGCCCACATCATAATTTCGCTCGGCAGGCGAAAACTTCCTAGAGAAAAAGGCACAAGGTTTCATAACAGAGCAACCAGGGCCTCTCTGCGACAAAACGGCCCCTGCCCCAATCTCCGAAGCATCCACCTCAACCTGAAAGGGAAGTGAGACGTCAGGCTGGCACAAAACAGGCGCCGAAGTAAACCGGCGTTTCAACTCCTGGAAAGCCTCCATGGCAGCAGGAGCCCAGTTAGCTACATCGGAGCCCTTCTTGGTCATATCCGTCAAAGGTTTCACAATGCTAGAAAAATTAGCGATAAAACGACGGTAGAAGTTAGCGAAGCCCAAGAACTTCTGAAGACTCTTAACTGACGAGGGCTGAGTCCAATCAAGAATAGCTCGGACCTTGACTGGGTCCATCTCCACAGCAGAAGGGGAAAAAATGAACCCCAAAAAGGGAACCTTCTGTACACCAAAGAGACACTTTGAGCCCTTGACAAACAAAGAATTTTCACGCAAAATTTTAAAGACCAACCTGACCTGCTCCACATGCGAATCCCAATTATCAGAAAAAACCAAAATATCATCCAGATAAACAATCAAAAATTTATCCAGATACTTCCGGAAAATGTCATGCATAAAGGACTGAAAAACTGAAGGCGCATTGGAGAGCCCAAAAGGCATCACCAAGTACTCAAAATGACCTTCGGGCGTATTGAATGCGGTTTTCCATTCATCACCTTGCTTAATGCGCACAAGGTTGTACGCACCACGAAGGTCTATCTTGGTGAACCACTTGGCACCCTTAATCCGGGCAAACAAGTTAGACAACAGCGGTAAAGGATACTGAAATTTGACAGTGATCTTATTTAAAAGCCGATAATCAATACAAGGTCTCAAAGATCCGTCCTTTTTTGCCACAAAAAAGAATCCCGCACCAAGAGGGGAAGAAGACGGACGAATATGTCCTTTCTCCAGAGACTCCTTGATATATGAACGCATAGCGGTATGTTCAGGTACCGACAGATTAAACAGTCTTCCCTTAGGAAATTTACTGCCTGGGATCAAATCTATAGCACAGTCACAGTCCCTATGAGGAGGCAGTGCACTGGACTCAGACTCACTGAAGACATCCTGAAAATCAGACAAATACTCCGGAACTTCCGAAGGCGTAGAAGAAGCAATAGACACAGGCAGGGAATCCCCATGAATACCACGACAGCCCCAACTAGAGACTGACATAGCCTTCCAGTCCAGGACTGGATTATGGGTCTGTAACCATGGCAGCCCTAAAACAACCAAATCATGCATTTTATGTAAAACCAGGAAACGTATCACCTCGCGGTGTTCAGGAGTCATGCACATGGTAACCTGTGTCCAATACTGCGGTTTATTTGCTGCCAATGGTGTAGCATCAATACCCCTAAGAGGAATAGGATTCTCCAATGGTTCAAGAGTAAAACCACAGCGCTTAGCAAATGAGAGATCCATGAGACTCAGGGCAGCACCTGAATCTACAAACGCCATGACAGGATAAGATGACAGTGAGCAAATCAAAGTTACAGACAGAATAAATTTAGGTTGCAAATTACCAACGGTGACAGGACTAACAACCTTAGCTATACGTTTAGAGCATGCTGAGATAACATGTGTAGAATCACCACAGTAGTAGCACAAGCCATTCCGGCGTCTATGAATTTTCCGCTCATTTCTAGTCAGGATTCTATCACATTGCATTAAATCAGGTGTCTGTTCAGACAACACCATGAGGGAATTTGCGGTTTTTCTATCACATTGCACCGAATTAGGTGTCTGTTCAGACAACACCATGAGGGAATTTGCGGTTTTGCGCTCCCGCAACCGCCGGTCAATTTGAATAGCCAGTGCCATAGTATCATTCAGACCTGTGGGAATGGGAAAACCCACCATAACATTCTTAATGGCTTCAGAAAGGCCATTTCTAAAATTAGCGGCCAGTGCACACTCGTTCCAATGTGTCAGCACGGACCATTTCCGAAATTTTTGGCAATACACTTCAGCCTCGTCCTGCCCCTGAGACATAGCCAGCAAGGCCTTTTCTGCCTGAATCTCAAGATTGGGTTCCTCATAAAGTAAACCGAGCGCCAGAAAAAACGCATCAAGATCAGCCAATGCCGGATCTCCTGGCGCCAGCGAAAAAGCCCAATCCTGAGGGTCGCCCCGTAAGAACGAAATAACAATTTTTACTTGCTGAGCAGAATCTCCAGATGAACAGGGTCTCAGGGACAAAAACAATTTACAATTATTCACGAAATTCCTAAACTTAAACCTGTCTCCGGAAAACAGTTCAGGAATCGGTATTTTAGGTTCTGACCTAGGATTTCTGATAACATAGTCTTGTATGCCCTGCACACGAGTAGCCAGCTGGTCCACACTTGTAATCAAGGTCTGGACATTCATGTCTGCAGCAAGCATAGCCACTCTGAGGTAAAGGGGAAGAAGAAAAAAAAAAAAACTCAGAATCTTCTTTCTTATAATCCCTCTTCTGCAATGCATTAAACATTTAATACTGGCCTGGCAAACTGTTATGACCCCAATGGCGAGGGTCTCAGAGGAACGTGGAAGTCTGCAGAATACAAAAATCCAGCTCATAGGGCAGTGGTAACTGGGTTGACCATATATCTACTCCTAACGCCAACACTAGAAGTAGCCGGGGATCATTCCTACGTTGATTCTAGATGACACGCGCCAGCCGGAGAATCTAGCTACCCCTAGTAGAGGAAAACAAAGACCTTTCTTGCCTCCAGAGAAGGGGACCCCAAAGCTGGATAGAAGCCCCCCACAAATAATGACGGTGAGGTAAGAGGAAATGACAAACACAGAAATGAACCAGGTTCAGCACAGAGAGGCCCGCTTACTGATAGCAGAATAAAGAAAGGTAACTTATATGGTCAACAAAAACCCTATCAAAATCCACACTGGAAATTCAAGAACCCCCGAACCGTCTAACGGTCCGGGGGGAGAACACCAGCCCCCTAGAGCTTCCAGCAAAGGTCAGGATATAGATTTGGAACAAGCTGGACAAAAATACAAAACCAAAACAAATAGCAAAAAGCAAAAGGCAGACTTAGCTGATATAACTGGAACCAGGATCAGTAGACAAGAGCACAGCAGACTAGCTCTGATAACTACGTTGCCAGGCATTGAACTGAAGGTCCAGGGAGCTTATATAGCAACACCCCTAACTAACGACCCAGGTGCGGATAAAAGGAATGACAGAAAAACCAGAGTCAAAAAACTAGTAACCACTAGAGGGAGCAAAAAGCAAATTCACAACAGTGGGAGTAGTTATCGCGTCGCTGCAGTGCACCCAATAGCCAGTACATAGCAGGCAGCGTTTCTGGCGACTAATCACCCTAGGTGCAGTACCTAATCTGACCTGACAGTAAGGGGGGCGCCAGAGAACTGCAAGGTTCAAGTGGAACTGTAAGCGGGATATACACAAATCCCTGCAGTTCATGGTATACTGAAGAGCAGTGGGATACCTAAAATAAGCCCCTGCTGTAAACAAGAGGTCAATAGCCTCGTGTGTGTGTTTTCATCACATTGTGGCAGTGGAGGGATAACTAGGATAACCCCCCTGCACATGTGAGAGCCGTCTGTTGGTCTAAAGTCACCCCAATCCATGACATATTGTGGGCAGCGGCTAAGGGATCTTGACAGTCACGGTGTGAATCGTGACAGCCCCTTACCAGCCTGAAAATACCAGCCCCATGCTGTCTGCTTTAGGTTTTCTGGTTGTCAAAATCAGGGGGACCACACTCTGTTTTTTAAAATTATTCATTTAAATAATTAAAAAAATAGTGTGGGGATCCCTCTATTCTTGATGACCAGCCTTGCTAATGCTGACAACTGAGGGTTGCTGCCTGCAGCTGTCAGTTTAGCTTGGTTGGTTATCAAAATACAGGGGAACCTATGTCAATTTTTTTAAAATGATTTATTTATAGCACAATTGTTGATACTTTTCCTTGTGTCCGCCCATATTTTTAGCTGTTTTGGCAGCTTTTTGTCCCCTCCTGAAGGTGTTATCTATGTGTCTTGTTTGCCTCCCATTGAAGTCATTGGGGCTCGGGTATGTTCGTCGATCTGAACCGAACCTTGAAAGGTTTGCTCATCTCAAGTTGCAGCCTGCAGTGGTCAGTTTTGCCTGGCTGGTTATCAAAAATAAAGGGGAACCCCATGTCATCTTTTTTGGGGAGTCTCCCATTTTAATAACAAGGAAAGGCTAAGTATACAGCTGTGAGCTGATATTAGTTGCCTGGGAACCTTTGTGAATATTGTCTCTTTCTTAGAATATTAACATCAGTTCCCAGCTGTCGGCTTTCCCTGTTTATGAAAATTATGGGAGACCACACTGTATTTCTATTTTTTTATTTTTTTTTAATGTATTTACAAGTACAGTAAAATATACACCCAAAGAAACCTCTAAGGTTATAAAGGTTATAAAGGTGTACAGTAAGAATCCCCACGCGTCTACTAATGTCAGCCTGCCAAAAAGCAATTTGGTAAGGGCCATAATCTGCAATTGTTTGCTACTTCCAAGTTTTGCAAAAAAGCAATATAAAATACTGGCCAGGGGGGAAGGGGAAGGATATGAACACCAAAAAATTCACCAAAGTTTGTGAAGGCACAGGAAATAAATAATCCACATTATAGACATCAAGTGGTCATCCAATATAAGATATAAGTATGCAGGTATATAAAGCAAATTGCAAAATGATTTTACCTGCTACTAAATGGATGCTGAAGGTGGTGCTGCAATTGTGGTGAATAAGGGGTTAACTGCTGCTGGGCGATCCCCTTGCCCGACAAGTGCCGTTTTGCAGGGTTATTTCTTCTGGGGGTGTGGCAAGGGCTAGGCAGACAGCTGTGGGCTGATATTAATAGCCTAAGAAGGGGCCATGGATTTTTATCCCTCCCATACTAAAAACATCAGCTCTCAGTCACCCCAGAAATGGCGCATCCATAAGATGCCCCAAATCTTGAACTTAGCCTCGCTCTTACTACTTGCACTAGTGCGATGGCAAGTAGGGTGGTAGTTGGAGGGGTTGATGTCACTTTTGCATTGTCAGGTGACATCAAGCCCAGAGGTTGGTAATGGAGAGGCGTCTATAAGGAGCAGGGAGCGGAGGCACAATATACACTGAAACTTAGGGTGTCAACTTCCTCTGTCTAGGCAGTTATCCAGACAGTAGTATACAGTTTAGGTCAAGATTATGGGTGCTGTTGTTTATCTGAATATCTGTTTTTTATGTATTTTTAATCACTGGGATTTACCTAGGCGTATCACCACCTTCCTATATTACACAGTACATGTGGGCGAGTCCTTTTGAAGTTAAGCTCTATTGATTTATCTCCTTTTAGGCTTCTTATTGTTCCAATGTATAGGCCTAGTTCATAGCCTTGATGAATATGTTGCTATTTTAGGCTTTGCTGGATTCATGGTATGGTGAAAGTGAAAATCCCATAGTGGGACAAAGTATATAAATTCAAAAAAGAAATGTAAAAATATTATACAGTACTGATACATTTCTATTTTTATATAAAAACAATGAACAAAAAAAGTTCCCATTCAGTGAACATCATAAAAAAAACCACTAGGGGAGAAACATGCTTTTTCATCATATCACCGAATAAAAAGTGGAATAATACGCTATCAAAAAGACAAATGTAAATACAGCTCCATCAGTGGTAAAATTAAAAAGTTATAGATCTCAGAATGAAGTGATACAAAAATAATAATTTTTTTCATAAAATAGTTTTTACTGTGGAAAAAGCACCAAAACATAAAAAACCCGATATAAATGTGGTATCACTGTAATCATACTGACTCGAAGTATAAAGCTTCCTTATCAATTTTACCACACACAGAACGGCATAAGAAAAACCCCTAAAACTAATTCCAGAATTGATGGTTTTTGTTCATTCTGTCTCCCCAAAATTGAAATAAGCGATCAAAAAATGTGATGTGACCAAAAATAGTACAAATAAAAACGTCAACTCGACTCACCAAAAACAAGCCATCGCATGACTTTATCAGATGAAATATGAAAAATTATAGCTCTCAAAATATGGCGATGCAAAAACTAGTTTTTGCAATAGAAAGCATCTTTTACAGTATGATAGCAGCCAAACATAAAAACTCGATATAAATCTGGTATCACTGTAATCGCACCAACCCAAAGAATAAAGTTGTGTAATCACTTATACCATACGTTGAATGTTGTAAAAAATAAATAAAACCAATTCTAAACTTTTTTTAGATTTTTTTCATTTTGCCTCCCAAAGATCGCAGTAAGGCTTGGCTAAAGCTTAGGCTAGGTTCACATTGCGTTAGGGCAATCCGTTTAGCGCTAGCGGATTGCGCTAACGCAATGTTTTTTTCAGGGCCGCCTTTAGGGGTCACGTTAACGTCCCCGCTCTCGCAGATCCCCGATCTGCGAGAGCGGGGAACGGACCTCGGGCACGCTGCAAGCAGTGTCCGTGGCGCGTCACAAAAGAACGGCACATCGCTAGCGCGAGCCGAAAAAGGCACGCGCTAGCGATGCGCTACAGGCGAAATTTACATTGCTGTCAATGGGTGCGCTAACGGACCCGTTGCACGGCATTAATTGCGACATTTTCGCCGTGCAACGCTGTCCGTTAGCGTGCACACATTAACGCAATGTGAACCTAGCCTAATCCTGCTCTCTACGCTGAACGCTTATGGGTTTCCATGTAATTCTCTGAAATACATGATTCAGACAGAACCCCCAGTGGAAGATTCACCATAATGAGGCAGATGAAGGCACTGTGGACATTGTTTGGCGATTGATCCGACTGTGTCCGTCTTTTTAGGTATGCATAAAAGCGCCATTGGTCATAGTTTTATACACTTCTGAAAAGAAAGAAATAGCTGAACAGAGGCAAGATGGAGTCTAGTGTAACTCTGCTACCTCATTATAGTGAGTGGATCCTTTGGGGTTTCATCTGAATCACGTCACTAGGCAATTTAGGTGGAAACCTCAAAGTAAGTGCTCAGCATAGAGCACCAGATAAATGTGATACCAAACGTTATGTAAAATGTTCCTAATAAAAGCTTCAACTCAATCCACAAAAAAAACAAGTCCCCATTCAGATGTATCATCAATGGAAATATAGGGGGATTCCATGTTAGGCTTCTTCTATCCTGGCACTTCAGGGGCTCTGTTAATGTGACATGGCACACTCAAGCTATTCCAGCAAAATCTGAACTCTTCCCTTCTGAACTCTGCAATGTGCCTCAAAAGCAGTTTTTGACGACATATGGGGAATCGCTGTGCTCACAAGACATTGGAAAACAAATTTCGGGGTACATTTTGCACTGCTATCCTTGTGAAAATGAAAAAATTTGAGGCTCAAATAACAGTTTTGTGGGAATTTTCTTTTTCACAGAGCAACGTTGTAAAATTCTGTGAAACACCACAAGTCTAGATAAATTCCTTGAGGGGTCTAGTTTCCAAAATAGGGTCACTTATGGGGTTCTTCCACTGTTTAGACACACTGGGGGTCTCAAAACACAACATGACACAATGCCATCAAAGTCTGTGTTCCAAAACGTCACTCCTTCCATTATTAGCTGTGCTGTGCACCCGAACAGTAGTTTTCCCCCACATATGGGGTATCAGCATACTCAGGAGAAATTGCAAAACAAAATTTATGGTGCAATTTTTCCTTTCACCCTTATGAAAATGCAACATTTTATGCTAATAACCTTGTTATAAACTTTTGTGAAGCATCTGATGGTTCAATGTGCACACCACACATCTAGATAAGTTCCCTTATTTCCAAAATGGTGTCAATTGTGGGGAGTTTCCACTGTTAAGCATATCAGGGGCTGTCCAAACGTGACATGATGTCCGCTATTTATTCCAGGTAATTTTGCATTCAAAAAGTCAAATGGCACTTCTTCTGTTTCAATCCCTGCTGTGCACCCAAACAGTAGTTTCTTCCACATATTGGATATCAGATTACTCAGGAGACATTGTACAATAAATTGTATGTTGCAATTTCTCATGCTAACTTTTTGAAGATGCAAAATTTGGGGCGAAAATATTTTTTTGTGGGAAAAATTAGATTTTTTTATTTTCACGGCTCAATGTTATAACCTTCTGTGAAGTTTGCTCACCACACATCTACATAAATTTCATGATGGGTCTAGTTTCACAAAATTGTGTCAGTTGTGGGGAGTTTCTACCATTTAGGCAAATCATAGGCTCTCCAAATGAGACATGGCGTCTGCTAATTATTCCGGCACATTTGCATTCAAAAAGTCAAATGACACCCCTTCCTTTCTGAGCCCTGCTGTGCGGCCAAACAGTAGTGTTCCTCCCCATATTGGGTTGCAGCTTACTCAGGAGCAATTGTATAATAATTTGTTTGATGCAATTTCTCCTGTTATCTTTATAAAGATGAAAAATTTGGGGCTAAAAAATATTTTTGTGGGAAAAATGTTTTTTTTTTATATTCACTATAAAACTTCTGCTATAAACATCTGAGAAGCACCTTGGGGTTCAAGGTGCTCTCCACACATCTAGATAAGTTCCCTGAAGGGTCTAGTTTCAAAAATGGTTTCACTTTTGTTTTTTTTCACTGTTCAGGCACATCAGGAGCTCTCCAAACGCGACATGGCATCCACTAATTATTCAAATGGCGCTCCTTCCCTTCCAAGCCCTGCTGCGCACCCAAACAATAGTTTTCCTCCACAAATTGGGCATCGGCATGCTCAAGAGAAATTGCATAGCACATTTTGGGATCCATTTTTACCTGTTTCCCTTGTTAAAATAGTGGGTCTAAAGTAATATTTTAAAAAAATAATTAAAATGTTAATTTTTTCCTTCTACATTCTAAAAATTCCTGTGTCATGTTTAAGACACAAGCTGTTCTCCTTTTTTTCATGGTTGTCTTTCTGGTAACTCTTCCACAGCTGGAAATAGTGTTTTGTCATTGTCATTAGCTCTATCATCACCCTCATTTACTGCTTTCTGTATTTCCTCCTCTGTATCAATTGCATGATTTAGCCCTTTGTATCCTCAAGAAACGTGCGTTTATTTGTCTGTGTAGAAACTGAACTCTCGTGTCCAAGTTAATTACAATCGATCTCAAAATATCTGGATTTATTTTCCTTTTACAAAATAATTTTCAATGGAAGCTTCAAACTTCAATGGAAGATACATGGTCACCATTATTTATTGAATAAAAATATTTATTTTTTATACTTTCACGTGGCAGCATGGTCAGAATTGTCATGATTCAAGTTTCACTTTAAGATAGTTATGGCCAGGTACTTTACATGTACTTTATGAACCATTGAATCAATGTTTAGTATTTCGGTGATGCAAAAACGAAAGCATGTTCGTTGTTTACTGATGATACCTTCAGATCATGCAATGCTTATGCACTTCCTCAATTGACATCTTGCCATTCCCATTAGCTATTTTACATAATGTTGTATCAAATGTGACACAGGATGACTCCTAGCAGGGTCGGACTGGCCCACCGGGACACCGGTGAAATGCCCGGTGGGCCCCAGAGAGGAGGAGGAGGAAGGAAAAAAATAGGGATGCCAGCCCTTTAAATCTGCAGGTGGCAGAGGCACGCGTGGATGCAAGCATGCAGTCCCGACCACCCCCACGACCAGGGCCGGCAGCAGCACCCAGCGAGCCCAGGTAAGCGCTGGGGGCCCTGGGTGAACGGGGGTGGGACACGGAGTATGGGGTGTTGTGAACTCTGTTCTCGAGCTCCCTCCTGTGGTCAGGAATGGTATTTCTGTGAGTTCAGTCTGTGGGTTCCCTCTGGTGGCTGAAAGTGGAGCTGCTGGTCTGGAGGTGGCTTCCTCAGCTGCATCGTTTAAGACTGGGCTGGTTCCTCTATTTAACTCTGCTCAGATCGTTACCTGATGCCAGTTGTCAATGTATCTGTACTGGTTCAGATCTCACTTGGATCTCCTGATGACCTGTCTACTTCAGCAGAAGCTAAGTCCCTGTTAAGCTCATTTGTTGTTCATTTGTGTGCTGAATATATTTCTGAGTACCTGCTAAGTTTTGTCCAGCTGGCTATCATGATATTGTCTCGCTAGCTGGAAGCTCTGGGTTGCAGAGTGGCACCTACCGTGCCGTGAGTCGGCGCGGGGGGTTTCTTGCTCACTCTGCGTGGCTTTTTGTAGTTTTTTGTGCTGACCGCAAAGATCCCTTTATCTATCTTCTGTCTATTTAGTAAGTCGGGCCTCCTTTGCTGAAACCTGTCTCATTCCTGTGTTTGTGCCTTCCTCTTAACTCACAGTCATTATGTGTGGGGGGCTGCTCTTTTCCTTTGGGGAATTTCTCTGAGGCAAGGTGAGGCTATATTTCTCTTTAGGAGTAGTTACCTCTCAGGCTGTGAAGAGTCGTCTAGGCAGAGTCAGGTACGATCCACGGCTAATTCTAGTGTGTGTGATAATAGATTAGGGCTGCGGTCAGCAGAGCTCCCACTTCCCAGAGCTCGCTCTATTTTGCAGTTTTGACTATCAGGTCATTCCCGGTGCTCCTAACCACCAGGTCCAGCCATAACAGTACAACTGGCCAAAAGTGTTAATGCATCTCAATAGAGGGATAAGAGAAGTTCTGAGACCTTTTTTTTTCTCTGCAGTGTGTTTAGTCTTTTTTTCCCCCTAAACCTCTGGGTGGTTCAGGACTCAGGTGTAGATATGGACATTCAAGGTCTGTCCTCTTGTGTGGATAATCTCACTGCAAGGGTACAAGGCATTCAGGATTATATAGTTCAGAATCCTATGTTAGAGCCTAGAATCCCAATTCCTGATTTGTTTTCTGGGGATAGATCAAAGTTTCTGAATTTCAAGAATAATTGTAAACTGTTTCTTGCCCTGAAACCTCGCTCCTCTGGTGACCCTAGTCAGCAAGTAAAAATCATTATTTCCTTGTTGCGTGGTGACCCTCAAGACTGGGCATTCTCCCTTGCGCCAGGAGATCCTGCATTGCTTAACATAGATGCGTTTTTCCTGGTGCTTGGATTGCTCTATGACTAACCAAATTCTGTGGATCAGGCAGAGAAAATCTTGCTGGCTCTATGTCAGGGTCAGGATGATGCTGAAATGTATTATCAGAAGTTTAGAAAGTGGTCTGTGCTTACTCAATGGAATGAGTGTGCTCTGGCAGCGATTTTCAGAAAGGGTCTTTCTGAGGGCCTTAAGGATGTTATGGTGGGGTTCCCCACGCCTGCTGGTCTGAATGAATCAATGTCCTTGGCTATTCAGATAGATAAAGGGATCTTTGCGGTCAGCACAAAAAACTACAAAAAGCCACGCAGAGTGAGCAAGAAACCCCCCGCGCCGACTCACGGCGCGGTAGGTGCCTCTCTGCAACCCAGAGCTTCCAGCTAGCGAGACAATATCATGATAGCCAGCTGGACAAAACTTAGCAGGTACTCAGAAATATATTCAGCACACAAATGAACAACAAATGAGCTTAACAGGGACTTAGCTTCTGCTGAAGTAGACAGGTCATCAGGAGATCCAAGTGAGATCTGAACCAGTACAGATACATTGACAACTGGCATCAGGTAACAATCTGAGCAGAGTTAAATAGAGGAACCAGCCCAGTCTTAAACGATGCAGCTGAGGAAGCCACCTCCAGACTAGCAGCTCCACTTTCAGCCACCAGAGGGAACCCACGGACAGAACTCACAGAAATACCATTCCTGACCACAGGAGGGAGCTCGAGAACAGAGTTCACAACAATGGGGTCTGTGAGTTGGGGGGAGTCTGATGCCAGCACTTGCATCGGGTCCACCTTCTAATACTCACCTCTCTTCGTTCCGGGTGGCAGCTGCAGTGTTTTCAGCGCCCTCTGACTCTGCGACATCTCATGGCAGAGGGTGCGATGATGTAATCACTGCACGCTCAGCCTCTCTGTCCTGAGCGTTGCAGAGCCGGAGAGAAGCTGAGTGTACTGGACCTGCGGTGGGAACAAGAGAGGTGAGGATTTGACTATTTTTTATGCATTGGGCCAATGATGTGCTGTATGGAGAGTACTAGTCAACTGCAACTGGCAAACTAGTAAGGAACAATGCCAGAACATCGTGGCTACCATGCAATCAGGCAAATTACCACAAGCTTACTGCACAGCACACAGCCTCTATTTTACAGTTTTAATTTTTTTTTAATAAACCCTCTCATTGACCAAAGAATATGTGGGCACGTCAACTGTTCTTACGTGCAAAGAATGTCTGACTTGTGACAAATTACAATGTGGTGGACTTCACCACTGCATACAGCATCTGTATGAGCAACATCAGATGTCAATGTGATGGATTTTTTAGGGACTGAATCTGGGGTGAATTCCCTATGAGTGATCTGGGATAAGATTGGGTCCTTGTGCTGTTCAGCGTATGAAATGCAAGCATTAATTTTCAAATAAAATTATTTTGCTTCCTTGACTAAAATTGCTGACACTCCCCCGCATCCATCTAATCTTTAAATCTTTAGTGAAACTTATTTTTTTTTTTTTTTGGGGGGGGGCAACAACTGAGCTTTTTTCCCATGGAAGAAACATACTCAGGATGGGGATCCTGTGAAGCGCAGCTCCAAAAATTTAAATTTTTTGTAATTTAGCAAACAAATATTCTTGGTTTTCAATGACTGCAGAATTCTCAATTTTTGTGTAAATAATGTTTTATGAGGTTGGGTTAAGTTCCACAGTAGATCGTTATGCAGGATTGGGTGCCTAACTTCGACTTTGAAAACAATCGGCTATGGAAAGACTTAGTTAATTATTCTCCCTGTCTTCACTGTGAAACACATACCAGGTAGCTTGAAAGATATAAGAATCCTGTTCAGTGCTGTCAGATACTTCTTCAAGAGATGGTGATATTAAACAGTTATCTTGAAAAGACATTATTTCATCAAGGATTTCAGATTTAATTCAGGTTCAACAGACTTAAATTTATATTAGTAATGGTATGTCACTCTCCATAAGGAGCTATAGGAAAAAAAATGGAGACACAAAGCGCAAAATAGGGTCTTATCCTTTAGATAACCGAGAGAGCTTTCTTAGAATTGCTCACCTGATTTTGTTGAATGAAGAGCATGTAGCGATTTCGGCTGCTGCAGATCCACAAGCCGATCAATGGCCGTATGACAATATAAACTGTGCAGGAGGTGTGGGTAAAATCCGCGCTGCCTTAATGATGAAGTTCCAAGGATAATAAATTTAAAAGGTGGTTTATTCAATAAACCACCTTTTAAATTTATTATCCTTGGAACTTCATCATTAAGGCAGCGCGGATTTAACCCACACCTCCTGCACCATTTATACTCTCCATAAGGAGAAACGTTACCCCTTAGACCCCAGTCCAGAGCCTCTCACCTAGCCAAATTAGTTCTCATGCTTCTCACTGACGAGGGCCAGCAGCCCGAAACACCGTGTCTGCGAATTGAGATACTGATTTGGCTTTCATCCTAAGTCATATTGCACGACTTGTTAAAGGGTTGATTGTGACTTGTAGGATCGCTACTTCCAACAGGTGGAGCTATAGAGTTAAGTCCTCTTTTTCTCTGAAGAGGCAATTTGCATATTATATTTCCCAGAGGAGCATTGCACGGCAAATAAGCCTCCTTACCTTGACAAGCCAGAGCTGGTATGTCACTCTCCATAAGGAGAAACGTTACCCATTAGACAACAGTCCAGAGCCTCTCATCTAGACAAATTAGTTCTCATGCTTTGCACTGACGATGGCCAACAGCCCGAAACACCGTGTCTGTGTATTGAGATACTGATTTGGCTTTTATCCTAAGTCATATTGCACGACTCGTTAAAGGATTGATTGTGACTTGTAGGATCGCTACTTCCAACAGGTGGCGCTATAGAGTTTAAGTCCTCTTTTTCTCTGAAGAGGCAATTTGCATATTAGTAATGGCTAATTCTTCAGGTGATGAAGTCGCTATTGTCCGTTTTTCAATTACAGCATCACAATTCTCCAGTACAGGTTCTTCATTCGGCAGCATAATTGGGTGGCTCTAAGTCAATTGGATAAAGAGGGTCTTCAAGGAATAGAACCATAATTCTCTGTTTCCCATGGTTTGGGCACTGTGTTACCCATGGAAAGTAGTATGCAAACTTGATAGAACATATCAACACCATATTGAGGCCAAAAGACTGAATGGCCAAATATTATTTTGAATCTGCACCCTACTATTCATCTGTCTCCACACCCTCCATGCACATGATAACTGCACTTGATACTTGACTATTGCCCTTAAACACACAGGCTGATGACCAGATCAAGCAGCTTTATATGAAAATCCCTTTTTATTATAATTGCCAGACCTGAAATAACAAGCACTTTTCACCTATTGTGTCCCCCATTTCCTTGTAGATTGTAAGCTTGCAAGCAGGGACCTCACTCCTAACGTCACTGTTTAAATTGTCTTAACTTGTACTGAATTTATTGTCTGTACATGTCCCCGCTTGTAAAGTGCTGCAGAATATGTTGGCGCTATATAAATAAAAAGTTATTATATTATTATTATGGCCAGCATCAAATCCAGAACCATAAATGCATTATTTTTAAAATGCATGACCAATCAGAATTAGTGCCAATTACAGTATTTGGCAAGAGAATTCTGATCTATGCAAAAAATTTTGTTATTTTAAAGTGATAGGCATTCAATAACATAATGGTGTGCATGATCACAAAAGTCTAAGAGGGATAATTTTTGGACAGTTTTTTAACATTACCAATTATTAAAAGTCTGTGTGTGCAGTGTGTTATTAAACAAGCTTTTGTTTACCAATGGTTAATAAGCATTTACCCATAGCCAGATTTGCTTAGGTAATTTGGAAATGACTAGTGATGAGCGAACGTGCTCGCCACTGCTCGTGGTACTCGCCGAGCAGTGAGCATTTCCGGAATTATTCGGTGGTAACTGTTGTCTCCACCCAGCATTTTTGGCAGCCTTTAGAGACCCAATCACAGTGCAGGGATTGTCTTACAGGCCATGAAATGCCGCAGCCATCTTTGTTGTGTTCGTGCAATGATTGACTTGGCCGCACAGCATCATCCCGAGTATAAGAGACCTGGAGCTGCCCTGCTCGCCGCATTGTGTTCCTGTTTCAGCGAGAGTAGGGAGAGCTGCTGCCAAGATAGGGTCAGAATCGTGAGTTTTAGAGTTAGTGTAGGTCTGCAACTCTGACATCCAAAACTCCTCAGAAACCAAAAGTCCATTTTACGGCTAATTTGTGGGTCCCTATTGCAGCGCTAGGTAGGCACGGCATATCCACATCAGTGCAGGGCCTGCAGGCACTGTATGCGCTTCCATTTGTCCCACTGCATCCTTCTCAAAGCTCCATAACTGCCTGCTGATGCAGTTTATTTACTATATACCTATTTTTTTCCCAACAATTCACCCCCCCCAAAAAAAATATACAGTCTGTTCAGTCAGACTGAGGGGGCTGTTGAAAAATCATAGTTTGTCAGGCATACATAGCATAGTTGTGTGTGCTACCCTTGTGCCACTTTTTTTTTTTAGTGTTTTAAATTCATCGAAAAAGGCCTCATATATCTCTGTGCTCCAAGTTTGGGTATTGTAGGCCGGTGTACTTACTTTTGGGCTGTCTGATACTCAAATTCTATACAGCACTATTTAGCATAAAAAAAATTCTAAGGCCACAGATTTGCCAGTGTGGTATTTCCGTGAGAGCCCTCGTATATATGCGTGCTCCAAGTTTAATCATTATAGGCCGGAGGACCACATTTTTTGCTGTGTGTTACTGAAATTATGTACAGCACTATTTAGCATACAATAATATAAACAGGCCACATATTTGCCAGTGTGGTATTTCCGTGAGAGCCCTCATATATCTGTGTGCTCCAAGTTTGGTCATTGTAGGCCGGAGGACCCCTTTTTTTGCTGTGCGTTACTGAAATTATATACAGCACTATTTAGCATACAATAATATAAACCGGCCACATATTTGCCAGTGTGGTATTTCCGTGAGAGCCCTCATATATCTGAGTGCTCCAAGTTTGGTCATTGCAGGCAGGGGGACACCCTTTTTTGCTGTGTGTTACTGAAATTTTATACAGCACTATTTAGCATACAATATTATAAACAGGCCACATATTTGCCAGTGTGGTATTTCTGTGAGGGCCCTCATATATCTGTGTGCTCCAAGTTTGGTCATTGTAGGCAGGAGGACCCCTTTTTTTTGCTGTGTGTGTTACTTAAATTATATACAGCACTATTTATCATACAATAATATAAACAGGCCACATATTTGCCAGTGTAAGCAGATGCTTTTGGGACTAAGTCCTGCTTTTCCCCTTCTGAGCATGCCCAGGGCGAGATCTCCCATTGGAGATCAAGCGTCACATGCTCAGATACTGCAGCAGATCCCATTGGTCCTCCAGGAAGGTCCTGAAGGTGCTCAACTTCTGTGGCAGCCTCCCATTGGTCCTTCTGGGAAGGTCCTGTACATGCTGCAGCTATAAAAGGTTTGCATGACCGCACGGCCATGCGCTAGTGTACATTTGTATATGTGTGTGTGTTGATGAGTGCAAGTCGTCCTTAAATATCCCATCCCTATTGTATGACTGTTCGCATATGGGGTATGGCTGCTATCTAGCGCCCGACTAAACTCTCAGCGTGATAACACACAAAACAGCGTCCACTGCTGTGACCGCCAGTGCGGTGCCACGCGCCAGTAGAGCGCTTCCTTAGCCCAAGTCTGGGTGGTTAGTGGTGTCCGCCAGCACGGCACAGTTCGCACTCTTGTTCTCAAAACTATTATTTCTATTTACCTCTTACACCCAGTAGCGGTGTCGAGCACAAGTAGTCTAGACAGACTCAAATCCCGAGTCTAGGGACTGAGTTCGGTGACTCCTTGCTTGCACTCTTTTGTGCAGTATCGTGGCCCTGTGACTTAACAGGGTTCGCTTCCACCGCCAAATAGTGCTGCCATTTGCTAGCAGCAGGTTCTCACCTGCACGGTGGACCCCGGACTGCGAACGCACCTAATAACATCTCACCTTTTACTTGGTGTGTTCTGACAGTCCTAACAGTCTGTTAGGTGAGGCTGAGGCCTGCCTGATGTTTGAGTTTGAAAAATCATAAATTTGCAGGCATACTGATCAGATATTATTTCACTACTAATAAAACATTTGTGCTGAGCATTTGAAATAGTGCAGTAGTCCATTTAAAATGGTTAAGGCAAGGGGCAAGGGATGAGGAAGTGGACGTGATGCTGATGCTGGTGGCCAAGGTGGAAATGGGCAACAACAAAGACCCACATGTTCTCGCTTGACCTTCCTGCCCCAGTTTCTAGGGGACCGAAGCACACCACTATTGAAGCCAGAGCAGTGTGAAACGGTTGTTGGTTGGATAGCGGATAATGCTTCCAGTCACTTAGCTACCACCACCACCTTGTCTTCCACACGGTCAAGTCTGAGTAGCCGTGAGTGTGGCCAGGATATTCCTCACTCTGATCCTCCTTCCTCTCACCATGCCGAGTGCCCTGACACAACTGATCCCACACTTGGACACTGAAGAGCTTTCAAGATTCAGAAATCTCTGCCGGTCAACTTGAAGTGGGGAAAGATGAGATCGCATGTAGAGCTGCCCAAAGCTTTGACCAGCCCCGGTCACACTAAGGCGATGATGGGAAAGTGTCACAAGAGGTGGACTATGATGAGACACAATTGCCAGAAAGTCAGGAGGAGGAGCAGGGTGCAGATGTGGAAGACAAAACCTACATCTTGTTGCTGACCTTAATGTCCCAATTACTAGGGGACCACAGCACACCACTACTGAACCCAAAAGGTTGTTGGATGGATAGTGGATAATGCTTCGAGCCACTTTGCCACCACCACCACCCTGTCTTCCACATGGTCAAGTCTTAATAGTCGTGAGTCTGGACCGCATATGTTTTACACTGATCCTCCTTCCTCCCACCATGCCGAGTGCCCCGAGACAACTGATCCCACACTTGGACACTCCGAAGAGCTGTTCACTTTTCCATTTATAGATTTGGGCCCCTCGCCCGGTCCACTCGAATCGGGGCATGAGGAGATGGCATATAGTGATGCCCAAATATTTGAGCAGCCAGGGTCACACGAAGGCAATGATGGGAAAGTGTCACAAGAGGTGGACTATGATGAGACACAATTGCCAGAAAGTCAGGAGGAGGAGCAGGGTGCAGATGTGGAAGACAAGGTGGTGGATGACATAGAGACTGACCCAACCTGGCAGGAGGACATGCATAGCAAAGACAGCAGCACAAATGAGGAAGGTGGCATATCCCTCAACAGGCAGGAAGAAGCAGTGTGGTTGCCACAGACAGAAAGCATGCATCCGTTCCCAGTAACACCAACATGAGGGAAGTTGCCATTCCAACTGTTAGATCTTCCCTAGTCTGGTTATTTTTTTAAAGACTCTGCCGATAACCCCAAACAGGCCATTTTCAGCACCTGCCATGCCCGCATCAGCAGGGGTAGCAAAACAACCAGCCTGACCACCACCAGCATGATCAGGAACATGCAAGCAAAGCACCCAATTTTGTGGGCCGAACTCCAGGACCACTGCCTGCTGGTCACACCACTGCTCCTTCCACTGTTTTGCATAGAAGCTAATCCCCAGTACTCGGTGCATGTGAAGATGCCTCTAGCCCTGCACCTGTTGTGGCCCACAGTCAAGCAGCACCATCAGCAAGCACCTCTACGTTGTTTTCCCAGCACAGTTTTCAGTTGTCTATAACCCAGTCTTTGGAACGCAAGTGGAAATACCCAGCCAACGCCCCACAGGCCACAGTCCTCAATTCTAATATTTCTCTTCTGCTTGCTCTAGAAATGCTGCCTTTTAGGCTTGTTGAAACGGAAGCTTTCCGCAACCTGATGGTGGTGGCCATCCCAAGATACTCGGTCCCCAGTCGCCACTACTTCTCCAGGTGTGCCGTACCGGCATTACACCAGCATGTATCCCACAACATTACCCGTGCCCTCAACAATGCTGTTACAGGGAAAGTCCACCTAACCACGGACACGTGGACAAGTGCTTGTGGGAAGGGATGGTACATCTCAATGTCGGCACAATGGGTTAACATAGTGGAAGCCGGGACCCAGTCGAACCTTGGGATGGAACACATGCTCCCCTAACCGAGGATTGCTGGCCCTACATCAATCAGGGTTGCCCCCACAGTCTACAACTCCTGCACCACCTCCTCATCTTCATCCTCCATTTCTGAAATCAACACATCAGTCAGAAGCTGGAAGCACTGCCTCAGCCAAGCGGCAACAGGCTGTGCTGAAGCTAATGGGCCTAGGTGACAAACCGCACAATACAGAAGAGTTGTGGACTGTGCTGAAAGAGCAGTCAGATGTTTGGATGAAACCGCTAAACCTACAGCCAGGCATGGTCGTGTGTGACAATGGCTGTAACCTGGTGGCGGCTCAGAGGCAAGGTGAGCTCACACACGTACTTTGCTTGGCCTATGTGATTAACCTCGTGGTTAGTGTTGAGCATTCCGATACTGCAATATCGGGTATCGGCCGATATTCGCGGTATCGGAGTTCCGATACTGAGTTCCGATACTTTTAGTAAATCGAATACCAGAATCGGACGTTCCCATAATGCAATGACCCAGTTTGATTTGATTCAGCCAATGAGGAATCCTAAGAAGTGTGGGCACATCCTGTTATGCATGTTAGGCATGAAACTAATGGCATGGCTGTGATTGGCTGCTGAAATTATGTCATGATGCACTATAAAAGCCGCCGCCACCATTTTGGGTTCACTCTGCTGTGAATTCAGTTAGGGACAGGACACTGCTGTTCTGATTGACAAAACAGTTTGAGATAGCGATTTGCTTCATTGTGCTTTACCCAGGCTACTTTAGTAACCGCTGTGCGAGAAGCTTTTTTTGCCTTGCAGCGCTGTTCACAGCTGTCTGCAAGGTCTCTGTGTGTGAGTGCAGCTCACACTGCAGTCTGTTCTGCAGCCACATCTGGTTGTAGTCGCTCAGCGTGCATCACTGCCTCATACTGTTACATTGTCCTTTTTTGCATTAGTGCTGCTGCACATTTTTCCTGATTTCTCCTATTAGTGTTGTTCCATCCGTATCCAGCTAGATTGTGTGCAAACACTATATAGGAGTAGATAGAGGAGCTTTTCTGCAGCCTTGCAGCGCTATTCATGGCTGTCTGCAAAGTTTCTGTGTGTGAGTGCAGCTCACGCTGTAGTCTGTTCTGCAGCCACATCTGGTTGTAGTCGCTCAGCGTGCGTCAATGCCTCATACTGTTACATTGTCCTTTTTTGCATTAGTGCTGCTGCACATTTTTCCTGATTTCTCCTATTAGTGTGGTTCCATCCGTATCCAGCTAGATTGTGTGCAAACACTATATAGGAGTAGATAGAGGAGCCCTTCTGCAGCCTTGTGCCCTGCAGCCACAGCCAGATTAGTATTAGCCTATTTTTTGGAGCCTCATCTATTGCATTGTAGATTACCTTCCTGCATTGTAATAGCTACAAAAAGTTTGTGATACTTTCGGTTTGACATCTTTGGGCACATCCAGTGTCTTTTTGTTAAAAAAAAACCTAAATAAAGTTCACCAAACACTCTACTTTACAGTCGTGTAGGCCACATTAGCTCATATTAAAGTCTAGTCCACACTTTATAAAATTAGTGTTTCTTATACCTGTTAGCAGCTGTTCAGGAATAAGCACACTAAGCTTTTAGTACTTTTCTGCCTATCTTTATCAGTCTACCAAGATGAAGAAGGGAGTAAGGCACGTGGTCGTGGGCGTGGAGTTTCTGCAGGGAGAGGATGTGGGGATTCTGTGCATGCTGTGGGCACCAGTGACTCAGCATCCCCCATTTTTACCAGGGAACAGTCCTTTATGCGCAGCTTTGTAGGACCTCGCTGTACCCCACTGCTGCGGGATGAACAAATTGAAGCAGTTGTGGGATGGATGGCAGCTAATGCATCGACTTCAATTAGTGTCATATTCTCTCAGGTCCAGAACACTGAAGAGCACCCATCTGTCTCTTCACCACCTGCCAAATTGCCCAGGCAGTCAGAGAGCCCTGGAGAGGAGCCACCTCTACTTCTGTTCTCTGAATCTCTTGGCTTGGAAAGAGGGGGCCCGCCAAGCAGCACTTGAGAAATTGAAGAACAGGCAGTATGCAGTGATGCACAACTGCTTTGTCTTTCTGAATGTGATGAGACGGGTGGGCCAGTGTCTATGGTCAGCACACCTCAGTATGCATCTGATGATGAAACTCAGATGCCACTTTCTGGTGCATACTGTGCTGCCCAGACTACCCAGGAGAAGCAGTCGTTTGAAGAGGGTAGTGTAGATGATGAGGTCCTTGACCCATCATGGCGTGAGGTACAGGAAGGTGGTGGGAGCAGCTCTGAGGAAGAGAATCCCCAAATGGCCCAAAAAGGAGGGAGAGGGAGGGGGCAGACTGGGTTGCCTGTAGCCTCCACTTCACCACCCATTAGGAGCATGCCTCCTCCAAAACTCAAAACGGGCACTCCCAAGACTTGTAGTGCCTGGTCCTTTTTTGACACCATTGCAGATGACATTTGCCTTTGTCAAATGCAAGCTGTGTAATCAGAAAGTCAAAAGATGGAAAAGTGTCAGCAACCTCAATACCACAAATATGTGGAAACATGTGCGTACCAAGCACGTGCTGGAGTTACAAAGACACATTGAAGACCTAGGCCAACCTACAGTGCCACCTTCCACCTCTTCAGCTTGTGTTGTAGCCTCTTCCTCCAGTTCACACACAGCTGGTATGGCTTCCTCACAGGATCGCCATGGAAGAACCTCTGGCACTGTTGTACAGAGACACAGTGTAATTCCACCCACGGCACCACAATCCCTGTCATCCTCACACATCCAGGCCAGTCTACAGCCATCGGTAGCACAGGTATGGGAGAAAAGGCGCCCATACTCAGCAAACCACCCGCCCATACTCGGCAAACCACCCCCGAGCACAGGGTCTGAATGCTGGCATTGCAAAACAACTGTCCCTTGAAATGCTCTCATTCAGTCTGGTGGAGACTGACACCTTCCGTAACTTCATGGCATTGGCAGTCCCACAATACAATGTGCCCAGCCACTTTTATTTCCGCTGGCAAGCCGTCCCTGCCCTGCAAAAGCATGTGGAGGGAAAAATTAAACATGCGCTACTAAATGCCGTCAGTAGCAAGGTCCACCTGACCACTGATGCGTGGACCAGTAACCATGGACAGGGACGATACCTTTCCCTCACTGCCCATTGGGTAAATGTTGTGGAGCTGGGTAGAGATCTTCAGAGTTGTGCTGTATGTGTTCTGCCAACTCCAAGGATTGCAGGAATCCAGTCTGTACACATTGACTCCTCCTCATACTCCAGTTTCTCTGATTCAGCGCTGCAGGAGCCATCACAGTCTACCTCCACATGGACCCGTGAACGCTTACCTGTTACGGCCAATATGAGCACAGCCATGGCCAAACATCAACAGGCCGTATTAAAATTAATTTATTTGAGGAATCAAAGCCACACAGCGCAGGAGCTCTGGAATGCCATCAAGCAGCATAGCGACGTGTAGTTTGTGCCAGTGAATCTACAGCCAGGCATGGTAGTGTGTGACAATGGCTGAAGTCTGGTGGCAGCTCTGGGCCTAGGCAACCTCACTCACATCGCATATCTGGCACATGTGCTCAACTTGGTCGTGCAGAGTTTTTTGGGGGACTATTCGGATCTTGATGCACTGCTGCACAAGGTCCGCCTAGAGTGTGCTCGCTTGCGGCGTTCCAGCATGGCAAGATTCCGCCTTCCAGAACATCGCATCATATGTGACCTACCCACCAGGTGGAATTCAACCTTACATATGTTGGAGTGGTTGTGTGAGCAGCAGGCAGCAGTAATAGAGTACCAGCTGCATCAGGCTCAAACAAGTCGCACTGCGCGCCGTTCACACTTCACCACCACTGCGTGGGCCTCTATGAAGGACATCTGCCACATTTTGCGTGCCTTCGATGATTCCACGTGGATGGCAAGGGCAGATGATGCACTAGTCAGCATGAATATCCCTTTTATCTGCCTGCTTGAAAAAGCACTGCAAGCACTAAGGTAGTGGGTTGTGGAAGAGGTGGAGGATGAGGAGACAGAAATGCCATCTGTTTCTGGACAGTCTGTGCAACGTGGTTCCTCACAAAGGCCTAGGCAGGGGACACTTTGTGAAGAGGATGAGGAGGAGTAAATGGAGGAGGAAGACATCTGTCCAGAGGAGGGAGGTACACAATGCTCTAGTAGTCAGTATGTAGAGCAAGGGTGGGATAATGCAGAGCAGGCAGAGATGACGCCTCAAGTAGGGGACAGCATTTCTTGGCCAGTTGGCAGTCTGCAGCACATGGTTGATTTCATGCTGCAGTGCCTGAGCAACGACCGCCGCATCGCCCACATTCTCAACATGGCTGATTATTGGGTGTACACTCTCCTCGATCCTCGCTACCGGAACAACTTACAAAGCCTCATAACACCGTTTACCCGGGAGCATAATATGCGGGAATACCAAGACACACTGGTGCATTCCATCATGTTCTCCATTCCCACCGAGAGCAGTGCTGCTAGTGCTTTACAAAGCAGCTCAGTGCGTCGAGGCAGTGGAGGAAGCTCTGCACAAAGAGGGAGCAGAAGCAGCGCCTCAGCACAAAGCAAGACCAGTATGGCCCAAATGTGGCAAAGTTTTGTGTCCCCGTCACAAATGTCTACACCATCACAGATGGCTCCAGTCAGCAGGAGGCAACACTTCCGTCAGATGGTGACAGACTACATGTCTTGCCCTCTCAGTGTTCTCCCACATGGCTCTTCCCCCTTCAAGTTTTGGGTCTCTAAGCTGGATACGTGGCCAGAGCTTAACCAGTATGCATGGGAGGTGCTGGCTTGCCCTGCTGCTAGTGTATTATCGGAACTCGTCTTTACTGCCTCAGGTAGTGTGCTAACAGACCGTCACATGCGACTATCCTCCGATAACGTTGACCGGTTTACTTTTCTGAAAATGAACAAGGCCTGGATCTTGCAGGAATTTGCCAGTCCTCCTCCAGATTAAATAATTGGTTGGCAACAGTATCCAGGTCTCCTGTTGTGTTAATGTTTCTACCACCTGAACTGTAATCCCTGGGCTCCAACACCGCCAGTTGCTGCTGAGAAGTGCCATCTGCACAGTTAACACTTGCTGCCGTGATATTGGGGTTCGGTAATGTCACCTGATCCCCTACTGTGTATCCGGCAATTTCTCCTGCTCCGTCCACATTCACACTACTACAGATTTTAAACTTGCTCCAATTATGCCTTTTCCTTCACTCTGTTTCTAGTATTTACCCTGGGCTCCAACACCGCCAGTTGCTGTTCAGAAGTGCCGTCTGCACAGTCAACACTTGCTCCTGTGTTATTGGGGTTCAGTAACGTCAGCTGATCCCCTGCTGTGTATCTGGCAATTTCTCCTGCTCCATCCACACTCACACTACTACAGATATTAAACTTGCTCCAATTAGGCCTCTGCCTCCTCTCTGATTCTCCTGTAATCCCTGGGCTCCAACAGCACCAGTTGCTGCTCAGAAGTACCGTCTGCACAGTCAACACTTGCTCCTGTGTTATTGGGGTTCAGTAATATCAGCTGATCCCCTGCTGTGTGTCCGGCAATTTCGCCCGTCTGTCCACATTCACACTACTTCAGATTTTAAACTTGCTCCAATTATGCCTCTGGCTCCACTCTGTTTTTAGTATTTACCCTGGGTTACAGCACCGCCAGATGTTTCCCAGCAGTGTCTTTGGCACGGGTACTCCCTCCTGCCCAGCCTGGTTCCATCTCGCCAGCTGTTTCCGGGTAGTGTCAATGTCACTTTGCCTCCAATACGTTGTCCTGTCGGCTTGCGGTCGGGTTAGCAGACTCTATAGTGCCTGCAGTTTAGGTGCTTCCTATGTGGGCTGCGGGATCTGGCAATGAAGGCTGGTTCCATAGTGGCAATAGGACAAGCTCACCCTGTAGGACTGTGGGTTTCGGTAACTGCGGCCGGCTTGCGGCCTTGCAACTTTTTTCATGTGGACCTTCTGCTGCCTATCTGAGTTCCAGCACCATTAGCTGGTTCTTTGAAAGTCAATCTTGAATATGTCCCCCTGGGTTCCAGTACCATCAGCTGGTCCTCGGTAGTTCCATTGGCTCTTGTACCTCCTGCTCCCCATCCTGGTTCCAGTATCGTCAGCTGGTTCCAGGCAGAGCCTTTGGCTTAGGTGCCTCCTTCTGGGTATCCGAGTTCCACCAACATCTGGTGGTCCTTGGTAGTGCTTTCAGGCACGGGTACCTCCTGCTTAGTAACTGGGTTCCAGTACCATCAGCTGGTCCTCGGTAGTTCCATTGGCTCTTGTACCTTCTGCTACCCATCCGGGTTCCAGTACCGTCAGCTGGTTCTCAGCAGTTCCTCAGCCTTCTTGTACCTTCTGCTACATTTCCAAGTTCAAGCTTTTTGAAATGGATTTTGGTAATCACTCTAGATCTCCCGGATGAAGACCCTAAAGACGACGACCCTGAAGAAGAGGACGACGCCAGAGACGACGACCGCGGAGACGACGACCCTGAAGACCACCCCGAAGAAAATGATGACCCCGGAGACGACGACCCCGGAGACAACAACCCTGGAGACAACGACCCTGAAGACCACCCCGAAGAAGACCAAGAAGATGACCCTGAAGAAGATGACCAATAGGACAAAGAACAATAAGACAACCACCAAGATACAGAAGAACAAGAGAAAGAAGACCAAGAAGCAGAAGAACAAGAAGCTGCAGAACAAAAAGCAGAAGAACATTAAGCATAAGACTAAAAATCAGAGCAAAATATATTATCTAAATTATAAGCAGAAGAAGACTAAGCAGTGTATGG
Source organism: Ranitomeya variabilis (assembly GCF_051348905.1). Taxonomy (NCBI): domain Eukaryota; kingdom Metazoa; phylum Chordata; class Amphibia; order Anura; family Dendrobatidae; genus Ranitomeya; species Ranitomeya variabilis. The sequence continues at coordinate 878,519,030 of NC_135232.1, forward strand.
GGGTGAGTATGTTCCTACTCGTGGTGCCCCTGGAAAAAAACTGCTGCTGCAGGCAAAACTGAACGCGGACAAATCCTGTTGTAAATCTTTTGTGACAGGCAGAACGGAAGGTGTAATCTTCAAACTTTTATAGATAACAACTACAGGAATGCCTGTCACAAATAAGAATATAATGAAGAAGAACAATATGAAGAAGATGAAGAAGTAGAATTTGAAGAAGAATAATAGTTGAATAAGAAGAATATGAAGAATGGAAAAAAATAGAATAATAGGAAGAAGGTGAAGAAGAAGATGAATAAGGTGAAGAAGAAGTTGATGAAAAAGATGCTGCTGCTGAGGATGATGAAGGAGAAAGTGTGGGAGAAGTAAAAAAGAAGGTGAAGAGCATGGAAGTAGTGAAACATAAATATCTGACAAAATGTAAAAAAGCTTAGCACAGTTAATATCTTTGTAACTCCGAATATCTTAAAAAAAATTAATTCCTGCTATTCCATTTGATTGGGCTAAACCTCTGTGCCTTTAATGTCTCCTCCACCTCCCCCAATACATTGTACATTATTCTTAGTTGTTTTCCTTCAAGTAGAATTAACCTACAAGGAAAGAAAGGGTTTATTTTTATTCCGATATTTATGTCCCATTGACTTGCATTGGTTTCAGGTAGTGTTGAGCATTCCGATACCGCAAGTATCGGGTATCGGCCTTTATTTGCAGTATCGGAATTCCGATACCGAGTTCCGATACTTTCAGTATATCGCATACCGGAATCGGAAGTTCCCATAATTCAAAGAGCCAGAATTCAGCCAATGAGGAATCATTAGAAGTGTGGGCGCATCCTGTTCTGCATGTTAGGCATGTAACTACTGGCATGGCTGTGATTGGCTGCTGAAATGATGTCATGATGCACTATAAAAGTCGCCGCCGCCATTTTGGGTTCACCCTGCTGTGAATTCAGTTAGGGACAGGACGCTGTTGTTCTGACTGAGGGCCAGTTTAGAGATAGCGATTTACTTCATTGTGCTTTACCCAGGCTAATTTAGCAACCGCTGTGTGAGAACTTTGATTTTGCCTTGCAGCGCTGTTCACGGCTGTCTGCACGGTCTCTGTGTCTCTGCATGCCTTTAATGTCTCCCCCACCTCCCCCTACATTATTCTTAGTTGTTTTCCTTCATGTAGAATTAGCCTACAAGGAAAGAAAGGGTTTATTTTATTTCCGATATTTTTGTCCCATTGACTTGCATTGGTATCGATATCCGATATTTTTGAATATCGGCCGATGCAATCCGATACTGATACTTCTGGATATCGGAAGGTATCGCTCAACACTAGTTTCAGGTATGAGAATTGGTGATATCCAATATTTTTTGGGTATTGGTCTGATCCAATCCGATCTGATATTTCCCAATATCGGAAGGTATCACTCAACACTACTCGTGGTTCAACGTTTTCTGAAAAGCTACCCGGAGCCTGCGGATCTGCTAGTGAAAGTACGCTATCTGTCTGCCAATTTTAGAAAGTCAGCTACAGCTTCAGCCACCCTTGCCATGCTTCAGCAGCGTTTTCAGCTTCCAGCTCACCAACTGTTGTGTGATGTCCCCTCGTGCTGGAACTCTACGCTGCATATGTTGAAAAGGATTTGTGAGCAGAAGAGGGCCATTGTTTACTACCAACATCAACAAGGCCGTCGACTTTCAAGTCAGACTCCACACATAAGACCTCAGGAGTGGACATGGATGTCAGACATACTGTATGTAGCATCCTCAAAAACTTTGAGAACTGCACCAAGATGGTAAGCGGCGATGATGTCATGATTAGCCTCTCAGCATTCTGAAAACCTCTCTGCTCACAATCAAAGAGGATGCATTGCAGGTGGAGCACAAGGACATGGAGCAAGGAAACATACAGGGGGATTACACTCAGCCCAGCCTCATGTCTTCTCAATGTGGATTGGTAAGCAATGAGGAGGAGGAAGAACAGCAGCTACTTTCATGCGCTATAGACGGTACTACAAACACATCTGTATTAGCTTCTGTTCAGCGGGGATGGCCTGAGGACTGGGAGGAGGAGGATGAGGATGAGGAGGACAGCATGGTCAGTCGTCCTGTTGGTGAGGACACAGAAATCTTGCCTGTTAGCAGTGTGGCATGCATGGCTGACTTTATGCTGCGCTGCATTTCATGTGACCCTCGGATTATCAAAATTTTGGGTGACACTCATTACTGGTTGGTGACACTTCTAGACCATGCTACAAGGAGAACTTTTAATCTCTTCTGCCTATGGCAGAGAGGTGTACTAAAATGTTGCAGCACCAGAGGGCCCTTGTAGCGGAATTACTTAGAAAATTCCAATGTGAGAACGCTGGCAGCAGACGTCAGAGTTTGTTGTACAACCAAGGAGTCCAAGCGAGAGAGACAGAAGTACAATCCATCTCAGGCAAGTGAACAATGGCCAAGTTCTGGGACAGTTTGCTCAGACCCTCCCATCGTGGTGGCACAGAGGCAAGGGGTGCTGTCACAAGAAGTGCAATGTTTGGGAAGATAGTGAGGGAGTACCTTGCAGATAGTATAAATATCCTCCGTGATTCCTCTGTGCCTTTTTTAATTATTGGGTATCCAACCTGGACATGTTGCATGAACTGGCTCTCTACGCCTTGGAGGTCCTGGCCTGCCCTGTTGCTAGTGTTCTGTCAGAGCTGGTTTCTTAGTGCCGCTGGTGAAATTATCACAGATAAGCGAATCCGCCTGTCAACTGAAAATGCTGACAGACTGACTCTTATAAAAATGAACAAGGCCTGGATTGGGAAAGATTTCTGTACACCACCAAGTGAAACCAGCGAAACATAACTTCAAATACATTCTCTCTTTTGGGGAGGTGTATTCTCATGCACCTCTTCACAACCACACATGGGTATACGCTTCTTCATTTGGTCTGTTTGTTGTTCTCCTCCTCCTTATCCTCATCATCCAGAACCACTAGATGACCAGGGTGAATGTGCTCTGTGCTGTTATAGGCCGGTGATTTTTGGGCTGTGAAGGCACTATTTTATCTTGTAAAAATATGACCTCACATTGGGGATTTGGGCATTACATTACATTGGGCCTACTTCTTAAGTCTGTCTCCTGCAATGTGTCCTTTAACTGCCACTAGATGACCAGGGTGCCCGTGCTCAGTACTGTTATAGGCCGGTGAATTTTGGGCAAGTGGGCTGTGGTGGCACTATTTTTTTAAGTCCAAAAAGGACAACACATTGGGGAATTGGGCATGACATTTCTTTGGGCCTACTTCTTAACTCGGTCTCCTGCAATATGTCCTGTACCTGCCACTAGATCACCAGGGTCAACGGTGCATTTTGGTCAAGGGGGGGGACATGCCACTCTTTTATTTTAAAAAAAGGATTTTACACTGGGGATTTGGGCTTGACATTACTTTGGGCCTACTTCTTAACTCAGTCTCCTGCAATCTGACCTGATACTGCCAGTAGATCACCAGGGTGAATGTGGTCTGTACGGTGAATTTAGGGCTAGGGGGCTGTAACAGCACTATTTCAATCAGTCCAAAAAGGACCCCACATTGGGGAATTGGGCATGGCATTCCATTTGGCCTACTGCTTAACTCTGTCTCCTGCAATGTCTCTTGTTTAACTGCCACTAGATCACCAGGGTGAATGTGCTTTGTACTGTTATAGGCCGGTGAAGTTTGGTCAAGGGGGGCTGTGATGGCACTAGTCTATTTTTACAAAAAGGTACCCCACATTGGTGAAACCACATCCTTGTTGGCAAACACTTCATAACATTTGTGTACCTTTAAGAGCTCACTTGAAAAGCTCCTTTTTGTGTTGCCTGGTTGCTAACATTGGACACAATACACTTCATATAAATTTGATAAAGCAATGCTGTTACTTTGCCTCAGTAGTTCATTAAAAATATAGCTTTGTCCACTATATTAGTTTCTCTCCTTGCGAGCCTTAACTTTGTCTGCCTCAAATGTGCAAATGGAGAATATACAAATGGCGATTTGTAAACAAGATTGAAATACTGTATTCCGAATGCATTCAGACAATCACATTGCTGCATTTCTTGTAAAACATTTAACGATGTGACAGACAATACTCATAGTGACACAATCTTGATAAATGTTTGTTTATTCACTTCACAAACAGTTCTAAGCCTCTATATGTTTGCTGTTTGTCATTGTAAAACATTAAGGTTTACTGAAGCTATGCCAGTGGTGGTTTGATCTAAATCCTTGTGGCTTTTATTTTCTAGGGGTTTATGGCCCCTCGTCCGATGACTCCATGATATCTCAGTTTCATCCAACCTTGAAAAGTGGCCACTTGAAGGTGTGGTTGAAACTAGACTTCCTGTATAGTGTTATTCACTGTATAAGACCAGAGAAACATGACTAAGACAGATGCCAAAACTGGGTTACCTGTACATGTACAGTGTGCTGATACCTGCATAATTGGGGCGCCCATGCAGTGTAGGTAATCTCCCAGGGGTTCTCTGTTTTGGTGTTGCTTCTCTGATATTTCAGACGGATGATGTTTAAAAGCCTCTTGGTGATGATCTAAGTATACTGTATGTAGTTAATCTTCATATATGCTTAATCACTATATTTATTTAATCCTTATATGTACTTATTAACCTGTGTAAGGCTGTGTAACCTGTGTAAGGCAAGCCCTGCATATGACTGACTATGCAGCAGGGCTCGCCTTCTTACCAATGTATAAAACAAAGGAGTATGGAGCACAGAATGCATATTGTGAAGTGGATTTTCCTGGGCACATCCAGTATGTGGGTTCCAAGGTGTAATGGGGTGCATATGACTGACTATGCAGCAGGGCTCGCCTTCCTGCCAATGTATAAAACAAAGGAGTATGGAGCACAAAATGCATATTGTGAAGTGGATTTTCCTGGGCACATCCAGTATGTGGGTTCCAAGGCCTAATGGGGTGCATATGACTGACTGTGCAACAGGGCTGGCCTTCCTGCCAATGTATAAAACAAAGGAGTATGGAGCACAAAATGCATTTTGTGGAGTGGATTTTCCTGGGCCCATCCAGTATGTGGGTTCCAAGGCCTAATGGGGTGCATTTGACTGACTATCCAGTAGGGCTGGCCTTGCTGCCAATGTGTAAAACAAAGGAGTACGGGAGTACAAAATGCATATTGTGAAGTGGATTTTCATGGGCCCATCCAGTATGTTGGTCCAAAGGCTTATCGGGGTGCATATGAATTGGTAGCAGGGCAGGTCTTGAATTCAATGCAACACTTTTTCAGGAGTCCCCCTGGATATCTTATGAAAGGGGTATTGTGGTACATCGTAATTCTTGGCAACCCATCGACTCACAGCATAGGCTACGACAGCTTAGGAGACCCACTGTTTCATAATGGCCCTTTAAAGAAGTTTAATGCCGCCTGATGCACCAGTAAAAATAGGCTCTGTGATTTTAAGAGTCCCTCCTTCGTACATTAAACATGATGGGTCTGCTTATGTGTCACACACCACATGGCCAGCTAGGGTTGTTAAATGTTACAATGACATTTCCCAGTGAATGCATTTGTAGTGGTTGAAAGCAATGTTAAGGTTGAAAAACGCTACAAAAACGCTGCGTCTGAACTAAGCCTAAGTGGGAGAGGAAATTTTTGGTACGGGGTTAAATATTTGGCCTTACAGGCAAGTCATTAACCTGCAGAGGATGTACCTTGACATATTTCCAAGCAAAACACGTTTTGGTTTCGTTTTCATGTGTTTTTTGTGGCACCAGGAAAAATGGCATGAATCTCGGAAAAAAATGATTAAAGCTGTGAACTAGGAGTCAGGAATGCTTCCACGGGCGATCCCCATGATGTCCCTGTGCCATTTGAGCAGTGTTTCCATCATTTTCAGACATTTTTAGACCTTAAAAGGACCCCCCCCGGGGGGGATTGCGGTAAAAATACTTGGGTCTCCCATAGACTTACATTGGGCTCGTTGTTCTGGCCGAATACCCGAGTATACCAATCTGCTCCACCCGAGCAACGAGCACCCGAGCATTTTAATGCTCACCCATGACTAGAAATGACTAATCCGGTGTTTACAATAAAGAGCTGAAAGGGGGTTCAATATAGTAGTTCTCTGATTATTACTCATTTTTGGGTGGCAATTATAGGCATTGCAACATTTTAAATTTGTGAGGTAATCTTTTTTTTGAGCCAATAATAAAATGTTGCTGAAATTGAATTTCAAAGCATTCAGTCATCTCTAATCATGTTTTTTCATGAGCTTTTCATGACATACATGTTAAACACTATGATATCAGTGCGATAAATGGTGACAAAAAACATATTTGGATTAAGTTTGAATAACTGCAGTATGCAATTCAGATACATTTGTATTAGGAAATTGCAGGTTTTCAGTTCCCCAATTGTCATTGTAGAATTCTCAAATCATATTCTGCACCCTAAATAATCCTCCTTCGGGCTAAATAATTGATTACTTATGATTTCTACAAAAATAACTTTTTAGTGATCCCACAATGCATATGTCCTTAAGTTATGAGATTGATATATTTGTTTAAGGGTAGAGAAGCATGCAGCATTTTGTTGGCCCCTCTTTCTCATACCATATGTTGCTAAAACCAACTAACACATTGTCAGCCATATGCAATCTGTTAGCCATTATGTTAACACTCAGTGCTCGAAAATATAGAATAAGGATTTAGTTAGTACAAATATATATGTTGTTTCTGTCAATATACAGTAGATACAGATCCATCTTATCTAGTTGATTATTTCTTTAAAGCTGTTCTGTATTTATAGATCCTTGTTATCGTTTTAAAGATTTGCAATTCTTCATCAGTGATAGATTTATGATTTTCTCATTATTGCATTAAACCTTTGTTATTATAGAATATTATTTTTTTTTTCTTTAGGATAGCAGCATATAATGACTGAATATAATCGAACATTTCCCTTACACTGTTTTCACTTTGCTGTCATTTCATTTATATAATAAAGAGAAATTAGGTAATTGGTACCTTACTCTTATGTCCTATGTAGGATCTTTGTGGCCATTCAAGAAAGCTATATATTGTGAAACAGCATAGTATTTATACGTGCTTTGTTTATGACCTCAAAATGGGAAGGTTTAATACTAGATATGATCAAATCTTTTGAAATTGGTATTTGCCAGATTCAGCAAACTAATCAAAAAGATTGATTTGAATAGCCTTAGTAATTTCAAAGGACCTCAACGTAGAAATGGATGGTAACTGATGGTAATTGTGTGCAAAATCTTTTTAAGTGCAATACCATCAAAGTGTATGCAGTTAAATATGTCATGAATCTAACACTCATCTCATCTCTCTTCTCTTCATACAGGTACATACTCCCTGATTCTGCTGTCTTACTCTTGTCAAGTGGAAACATTTCCCCTTGGTATTGTAAAATTTCATTTTTGATATATGCTAATTGTTCTTCTGTTTGTTTCTAAATGTTCAAATTTTTCTCAATCACTTGATGTTTTATGGTCTGTCCAGCATGCGTGTTTGTTTATCAATCACTTCATTACAAACAGGCAATCCTCACATGTATTCAAGCTGTGTAGCAGCCGTAAATCATGCAGCTGCATTGACAAAAACGAAATCTCTGAGCACGCCAAAATACTCGGAGACCACCCGAGCATGCTCAGGAAATCTCGAGTAACAAATATACTCACTCATCACTAGTCTCTAGATAATTGATTGTTTAACAAGGTAAATTTGGTCTAGATCTTACTTTCCTATATATTGAGATCTGGCATAGGGAAAACACGTGCAACATATTTCTAAGTGCAATATCGTTGAAATGTATGGAGTTAAACATGGCAGTTGGGCAGAAGACAGGTAAGCTATGCATGATATTCCAACAAACATGAATAGTCAGACACCACTGCCAATACAGTTCCCTCGTATGGTGGCCTTATATTTTGAACATCTCCATTGATAATCCATATTCTGTATCTCCTACTCATCTTCTATCTGTCACCCAATCTTGGCCCTTCACAGCTTACTAACTCACCTATACATGAAGGCGGGAACACACAGGACCTATTCTTCTCCTGGCCCTGCTAAGTGTATGATTTTACTAACTCTCCTTTCCCTCTGTCTGAAGGCAACCTTCTTTCCTTCTCTATCAAGAACTGTTGTCCTGCTCATGACACCGCCACTTAGCACACATACTGAAATCTATATGCTGTCAATGTCCAACAGATTATTAACAATTAACAACAGTCATCTTTAGGACCATTTTCCTCCATCTACTGTTCAGACTTAGCATTGTCACATTATAATAAGACATTGGAAAATGCCCTAGATGAAGTATAAGAGTATTGATTGTATTGTACTGTTCCTGCCCCTGAAGACACCAATCGCATAATATATATATATAGTGTCATGTGAATTGCCATGTATTGTTTTATGGTAACGTGCAGTGTTTAAGTAATGTGAAGAGTTAACATACAGTGTGATTAGTGTATAGTGCAGCATGTGCATAGGTAAGCATAGGATTGTATAGATTAAGATAGACTGGATGTAAAATAAGAGTACGCTTAGTACATACTGTTACAGGATAGTAACTGTAATTAGCTCTAGTTACAAGATACAGTTAATGTTTGGGATGAGCCCACAGCGTGGGGAGGGAAATAATTGCTAGTGAAAAGCAGTAACTTTCTGGTAGTCACTCAGATATGAAAGTACAGTAACAAGGTCGAGTTCAGGTTCAGTGGGCTTTTAGGGCCAGCATGTATCAGTCATTCAAAGCAGTGAGAGGCTGTATTGATATCCCCTGCCGACATTCCAGCAATGCCAGAAGCCCAAAGCTCACTGTGGGGGCTGATGGGTGCATCGTGTTCTCTGGCACACAGGGGAAGATGGATGTGGAACCGAGTGAAGGGCAGGTGGCTGATCCCAGGTGCACTGTGTGATTGGACAGAAAATCCCTGTGGCTGACGGAATCAGTAGGCTTAGGGAAAGATTAGGAGGAAGGAATGGTAGGGCTGAAAATGTGTTGTGCTAATGAAGTAAGGAACACAAAGTGTTGTGCTCTATCCCACATATTACAACCTTATTAACTTGAACGAACTGACCAGTAAACATTTGCTTGTTGCAATGAATTTAGTGGCCACAGAGTTGTGGGCGGTGGCTCCAGAAGATGAAGGCTTGGAGACAGCAGAGGCCTGCGGCCTACAAGTGAGTGTCATGCAGTCCACAACTGACTGTACACCAGGACTGGGACACTGCAACTTTGCATTTGGCATAGTCAGCAGGATCCAGCCATGCATTTAGAAAACTTGACAGATGCAGGGGATGATTTAGAGAAAATAAAGATGGCACTGAGCAGAAACTGCAGGATGGCTGGGAGTTGCGAGAAATTCCAGATGGATCTGCCCATCATGGGAATAGGAAAAGTGGAAGAGTGCGAAAATCCATTTAGCCTGGGAAGTGACTTGTCTGGGGAGCTCATTCTGTAGTGAGCGGTGCCCGCCCCAATAGTAGCCATGGAAGAAAAAGAAACAACGCCTATTGCAGTGAGCCAAAGGAAAAATGTCAGAGACTCACAAGAAACGGGCAGGTGAGCCAGAAGGTGCCCGACTCCAGAGGGTGAACCGTGACTTTCCTCAGAAGCCAGAAGAGATGACACCATTCATGGGTAACGAGTTTCGAAGGCAACTAGTGATGAGCGAAAACATTCTACTATTCATTAATCGCACGAATAGTACGCTATTCGGGCTATTCATTACTTGGCTATTAGACTTGGTATATACAAGTGACCAGCCCAGCATGTTTGACACTTTATTTGCAGCAAATGAACATACTGGGCTTGCTTTCCAATAACAGTAATGCTGGCACCATCTTTGGTGTGGTATTTCTGTGATTGACTGGCCTTAAAGCATCATGGGGGATATTTAATGACTACTGGCACCATCTTGCGCACATTGCAGCTGGAAACAGCATATTGAGAGCATAGTGTGCGCATAGGGTGAGTGAAAGCAGAGCATAAGGAGAGTTTGTGATTACAAAAAAGCACTTTTAAGTGCTACTGAAGGTGAAGATTAGTTCTTTGTTATCTGGAGATAGTGGAGAGAGAGATTTAATATGAGGGAGAGTGAAAGGCAGGCACCTGGGTGTTATGATTGCAAGTACATGCTGAAGATCTCTGCTAGCTTGCATTGTGTAGTACAGTTTAGGAACAGACTGTGGGGTTAGGGAGAGATAGGCAGGGTTTCATCCACTAATATACAAAACAGCTCTTTTTACAGCCAAATAATATTAGCTAGTACAAGCATATATTAAAACAATTTTTTTGGAGCTACATAATATGCATACCAGCATATATATTTTTTTACATCTAAATAATATTCATCATTGCAAACATATAGTAACACCCTTTTTAAAAGCTATTTGCTAAATAATATTCCTCGCCTATTGCTGAAACAGCTATTTATCTAGCAGTTGTGCAACTGACGCAAACACTGCAGAGATATGCAAACGTCACAGTTTACCAGTGGCAATAATTCACCTTAGTGTGCTGTTGCCATGTGACAGAAAGGCAACCTAAAAAAATTAGAATTTTCTATGGGTTAAATAAATAGTGTATCTTTACCTAGCAGTTGTGCGAGTGGCGCAAACTCTGCAGAGATACGCAAACATCACAATTTACCAGTGGCAATAATTTTCCTTAATCTGCTATTGGCGTGTGTCATAAAGGTGATCTAAAAAAAAAATCAAATGTTTTATTGGTTAAATAAATAGCCTATCTTTATCTAGCAGTTGTGCAATTGATGCAAACCCTACAGAGATATGCAAACATCACAATTTAAAAGTGGAAATAATTTTCCTTAGTCTGCTGTTGCCATGCATCAGAAAGGCGATATAAAAATATTAATTTTATTGGTTGGTTAAATAAATAGTGTATCTTTATCTAGCAGTTGTGTGACTGACGCAAAGCCTGCTGAGATACGCAAACGTGACTATTTACCTGTAATTTTCCTGAGTCTGCTATTTCCATGTGTAATAGAGCTCATATGTGAAAACAAATAGCCACACATTGCTAGTTACAGGGAATTTTTACATAACAGCTCTGCGAGGCTACTTGTGAAAAATAAAGCCAGGATTTTTTTTTTCATAACGCATTCAATATGAGAAAGGGTGATGATAACGGATGTGGACGTGGTGGTGCTCGTCAAGGCCATGTGACAGATCAGAAGGTGACTGTATCTAGTTCTAGCTTCCTGTCAAAATTTGGTCAGCGCGTTACACCACTGTCGAACCCAGACAAGTGTGAGAATGTTGTGGCTCGGATGGCAGACAAAGGCTCCAGTGTGTTGACAAGCAGCTCCACAAAGTCTTCCGTACTATCCAGTCTCAGTGGCCGAGAGGCTGGGACACTGGCTCCTCAACCTGGTCAGCCCTCTTCCCCCAACAAGAGTCTGAAAAACATATGAGCCCAATGCTGGCCACTCCGAGAAACTGTTTATGTTCCCTTTTAATTATTCAGGCCTCTCATCATGCAACATTAAATAGGGTAATGAGGAGGTGGAGTGCAGTGATGTCCAAACAATTGAGCACCCACGGCCATGAGAAAGCCACATTGGGGAAGGTCAATTAATGTCTGAAGAGGTTGAGGATAATAATGACACACAGTTGCCATCAGGTCAGCCTAAAATCGCAACTCAGAAGGAGGATCAGATTGATGAATTGGAAGATGACGTGGTCAATGATGAGGCCACTGATCCAACCTGGTGCGGTGGTACCCCTTGCAAGCACAGCAGTGCAAAGAGGGTTGGATCCGTTGCATAAAAACAGGCAAGAAGAGATAGTGGTTTGACTCGGTCAACTGTTCCACAGAGCCCCCCACTTGGCTAGATAAAAGGCCAAGGGTGCATTGTTCCCCTGTATGGCAGTTTTTTCTGAAAGTCCAGACACAAAAACTGTAACGTGCAGCATCTGCCATACCAAGGTATGAAGAGGCAAGAACACTGACAACCTGAGCACCACCTGAAGAACATGGCAGCCAAGTACCCAAGTAGGTGGGCGGAATACCTGGTTACAAAATCTGTTTCTGAGTGTGAAACCACTGCCCCTTCCCCCCCTGTGTAACTGCCTTCCCAATCTGCTGTCCAGGAAGTCCTGGTGCAGACACTGAATGCTTGACTCTTTGTAGTTTGCCACACATGGCACAGTTCATATCCAGATGCCTTTCCCAAGACCCTCCGTGAAAGACATTTTATCCACCATGAAATAGTGGCTGTGCACCTTTGTTGATCCATGGAGAAATTTCCTTTTCTCATGTCGGAGGCAGACGTGCAATTTTCAGTGCATGCATGCTAGAGGGCCGTTGTGGAAGTCTTGCTGAAAAGATTACGCTCAGACAAAGTTGTTGGCAGAGGTACCGGCTTTTTTCATTCACAAGGATTACAAGGGAGGGCCACACACCAGGTGTAACTCAGGGGGGCAAAAATGTCCAACAACTGGGCCATTTTCATGAAACTGTCCCATCAGTAAGGGCTATCTGTTGGTGTAACTATGACGACGAGGGAGAAGTTGACCAAGATGGTGAAGAACTACTAAAGTGACCATACCAGTGTTCTTCCTGATTCTTCAGTGCCCTTTAACTATTGGTTGTCCAAGCTGCACACTTGGCCTGGCCTGTCCTTGTATGCCTTGGAAGTGCTGTCATGCCCTGTGTTGTCTGAGCAGGCTTTTAGTTCGGTTGGTCCAATCATAAAGGATAGGCACACATGCCTGTCAATAGAAAATGCAGACAGGCTGCCTCTTCTAATATTAAACAAGGGCTGGAATTCCTCCGACTTTGTAATCCCTACACATGACAGCAACGTAACATATATACATCCCAAATGTTTTTTTTGGGGGAAATTGTCTTAACATCCATGTCTTACCATTCAAGCCCATTTTGTTCAGGAAATTACGTCCTACTCCCTTTGCTTCTGCAACAAGTATTTAGTGGCCATATATGTTTTTAATGTTTGGAAACCTTTATAAATTGTGCAATTGTGAAATTTGTACTCTCAATCTTAACCTATTGTAATAACTGCAAAATGTATTATGAGGTCCCCACCATGGTCTCTTTCAGCGTGTATGATAAAGACCCCTTGGGTAATTTTTTTTAAACCTTTGCACATTGTGCAATTGTGACACTTGTACTCTCAATCTTAACCTATTGTAAAAACTGCAAAATGTATTATGAGGTCCCCACTACGGTCTCTTTCAGCGTGTATGATACAGACCCCTTGGGTAATTTTTGGAAAACTTTGCACATTGTACAATGGTGAAACTTGTACCCCCTATCTCTACCTATTGTAATAACTGCAAAATGTATTGTGAGTTCTCCATCACGGTCTCTTTAAGCGTGACTGATACAGATCTTTTGGGGTAATTTTTGGAAACCTTTGTACATTGTGCAATGGTCAAATTTCTACTCTCAATCTCTGTATATGATATTTTTTTCATTGTGTTGCCCTTCTCACAGTCTCTTTAAGCGTGAATCTGGGAGCCTGATGTTGATATTTGGGTCTGCACTTGGGAATTGTGGAACATCAATGCATTAATATGCTCCAGACACTTTTTCAGGTTTCAGCCATATGCAGAATAAAAATATGAGTAATGAAACATGCTCTCTATATATGCTGCTAGTTTGAAAATCTTACCCACACATTCCCATATAAAGGGAAATTCAACATAATACCTCTGTTAGCATACGCCATATTCTGCTCATATACACAGCACCCAGTAGGTGGGCGGAACACCTGTGTACAAAATCTGTGTCCCAGGGAGACACCACTGCCCCTTCCCCCTGTGTTATGGCCTTCCCAATCTGCTGTCCAGGAAGCAGGTGCTGATGCCTCCTGCCCACAAAATGCAGTTACACAGACACATTCAGCAACACATCCAGTACATTGCCCCAGCACAGCGTCCAGTTGTCCCTTTTCAGCATATTACTCTTCCCAAATTGTTAGTTAGATAGGGCATACTTATTCATTAGCACTTTACATTGTCCGGTGCTGGACAAAGATCATTGCTGGCTTTTCCAGGCTCCTAAATGTAACTTTTGTCTCTTTATTAAACTGTCGCTTCCCTTAAATTTTCTAAATTTGGGTACTAAAAAAAATGGTGGTGGAGTATTGGACAGTTTCTGTACATTTTAAAGCACATCTAAGAGACTAGATTAATACGCTCCACAGACCTATTCAGGCTGCAGCCATACACATACTGGAACATGGTCATTGCCACGCTAAGGCCTTGACCTGAACTCTGTAGCACTGCTGGTCACCTAAGTAATACACTCCAAAGACATCATCACACTCTGGTACATATCCTCTAATTTGTGCATTGTTGCTCAAAACAATGCAAAAGATACATTCTGCCTGGTTGGGTAGTTTCCGGAAGAAGTGCGTAGGCTTGTCCACATTGGTAAATGGCACTCATGTATCTTTCTCTTGAGGAAGCTGCTTCCAAGTAAAATGAGGCTTGTACATATTCCTGACATTGGTTTCAGGCCTGACAGACTGACCACAATACAGATCCTCGCTTGCATACATTGTATTCAGAATTTAATTTTAATACTTTTGGTGTCTGGTAGAATCCAATTTACTGACATTGATCATACAGCTCTCCCAACTCCTGTATTACAATCACCTTACAGCTGCTTCACCCACTTTGACAGTGGCTCCACTGGGAACCGGAGGCCAAAATGAACTGTGGAGTAGGGTTGAGCGAAACGGATCGGTCAAATTCAAAAATTGCCGACTTTCGGCAAAGTCAGGTTTCATGAAACCCGACCCGATCCTAGTGTGGGATCGGCCATGCGGTCGGCGATCTTCACGCCAAAGTGGCGTTTCATATGATGCGTTCAGCGCCATTTCTCAGCCAATGAAGGAGGACGCAGAGTGTGAGCAGCGTGATGACATAGGTCTCGGTCCCCACCATCTTAGAGAAGAGCATGACAGTGATTGGCTTGCTTTCTGCAGCGTCACATGGGGTATAAAGGGGTGTGCACGCCGACCGCCATCTTACTTCTGCCGATCTTAGCATAGGGAGAGATTGCTGCAGCTTCGTCAGAAGAAGGGATATGATTAGGGAGGGAAGATTAACCCCCAAACCGCTTGTGCTGTAGCGATTTCCACTGTCCAACACCACCTTTTTTTGCAGGGACAGTGGCTATTTTTTTGTGCATCAGCTCTGTAGCTTATTAGGCATCCTTATAAGGCTCCCTGATAGCTGCATTGCTGTTTGCACGCTGCTGTGCAAACCAACTGCTTTTTTAAAAGCAAAAATCCTGTTGCTCCTTTCTGCAGTTATCTTGTTTATTTGTCCACACTTTTGTGTGCAGCAGTCCTTTTTGTAGCTGCCATACTTGTCCTGAGATCATTATAGGGAGATTGAAATTGTACTACAGTCCTTGTATTTTTTCATATATCTTCCAGCCACATTCTGCCACTTACATTGTGTTGTGTTATACACTGGGCCTGAGTTGCGGTGCAGTCTCCCTCCCAAAAAAGGGAGATTCAAATTGTCACAAAGTGGATATATGTCAGTTCTGTTAGTTTGTCGTATATCAGCCAGCCACATTATGCCACTTACATTGTGTTGTGTTATACACTGGGCCTGAGTTGCAGTGCAGTCTCCCCCCCAAAAAAGGGAGATTCAAATTGTCTCAAAGTGGATATACGTCAGTTCTGTTAGTTTGTCGTATATCAGCCAGCCACGTTCTGCCACTTACATTTTGTTGTGTCATACACTGGGCCTGAGTTGTGGTGCACTCCCCCCCTTAAAAAGGAGATTCAAATTGTCACAAAGTGGCTATACATCAGTTCTGTTAGTTTGTCGTATATCATCCAGCCACGTTCTGCCACTTACATTGTGTTGTGTTACACACTGGGCCTGAGTTGTGGTGCTGTCTCCCCCCCAAAAAAGGGAGATTCAAATTGTCACAAAGTGGATATACGTCAGTTCTGTTAGTTTGTCGTATATCAGCCAGCCACTTTCTGCCACTTACATTGTTTTGTGTTATACACTGGGCCTGATTTGTGGTGCAGTCTCCCCCAAAAAAATGGCAGATTCAAATTGTCACAAAGTGGATATACATCAATTCTGTTAGTTTGTCGTATATCAGCCAGCCACGTTCTGCCACTTACATTGTGTTGTGTTACACACTGGGCCTGAGTTGCGGTGCAGTCTCCCCAAAATAAAAAGGGAGATTTAAATTCTCAACAAGTTTATATACACCATCTACTTTGATTTACAGTACCATATAATGGTTGTTATTTTGGTAACATTTTCCCAAAAATGAGAAAATCTGGTCGGAGAGGCTGTGGGCGGTCGTTGCCAGCTGGTACTGATGGTGGTTGTGGTGATGGTGGAGCATCTGGTGGTAGTGGGAAAAGCAAAATAGCACCTAAGGCTGGAGGTGTTGAGCCAGCGTCATTGTCTGGCTACACAAGGCCTCGAAGGCTCCATTATCTTGGAGTAGGAAAACCGCTTTTAAAGCTGGAGCAGCAGGAAAAAGTTTTGGCTTTCCTTGCTGACAGCCTCTAGCTCTTTCGCCTCCTCTTCAGAAAGTTCAAAATATAAAAGCAGCGAGTCCTCAGTGGATGCTCCCAGTCAGGAACAAGACATTTCCTTGTGTCCTTCACCCAAACCAAAAGTGAAGGATGCGTCAGGCGACACTACAGGTTACTCCATGGAGCTCTTTACACATACCGTGCCTGGGTTAGAAAGGGAAATTGTTAACTGCCCATTACAAGATGAATTGGACATGGAGTGCACTGATGCACAGCCACAGCTAGATTATTATGCTGTTCCATTGACTCAGATCACTAAATTGCCCTCGCAGTGTACTGCAGTGTAATCTGTAATCTGGGACAACCAGTTGTTGACCCAGATTGGCAGCCATTGGGGGAAGAGGGTGCCGCTGCCAGTAGCTCAGAAGCAGAGGAGGATGATCCGCAGCAGTCATCTACATCGCAACAGCTGTCATCTGGCAGGCCCGTATCAGGCCAAAAACGTGTGTCAAAAACAAAAACAGTTTTAGGACAGCGTGGCCATCCGGTGAAAGTAGCACAGCGTGCAATGCCTGAAAAGGTATTCGATAGTAGGAAGAGTGCAGTGTGGCAATTTTTTAACCAAGATCCGAATGATCAGTCAAAAGTTATCTGTAAGAAATGCTCAAAGACCGTTAGCAGAGGGAAGAATCTTCAAAATTTAAATACAACGTGCATGCGTAGACATTTAATCAGCATGCACTTGCAAGCCTGGACTAACTACCAAACGTCCCGTACCGTTGGTGCACCTGCTCAGAATGAAGGTAGTCAGCACCGCTACATTGCTTCCCTCACTGTAAGCCCACCGGTTAGGACACCACCAGCAGCAAATGTGGAGGTATCGTCGCAAGGCCAAAGCAGTCAGGGAATCACAAGGTTTTTGGTAGGAAGCACTGTATGTAGGCCAACATCAAGAATACCATCACCAACCCTCTCTCAATCCGCGATATCCACCACCACCACCACCGCTAGTTCCACCATATGCAGCTCTCCAGTCCAGCTCACTCTACAAGAGACTCTCGATAGGTAAAGAAAGTACTCATCCTCTCATCCGCGTACATAGGGTTTGAACGCCCACATTGCTAGACTAATCCTGTTAGAGATGATGCCCTACCGGTTGGTTGAAAGCGAAGCTTTCAAAGACCTGACGGCCTACGCAGTACCATGCTATGACCTACCCAGTCGGCACTTCTTTACGAGAAAAGCCATCCCAGCCCTCCACCAGCATGTCAAAGACCGCATTGTCATTGAACAGAGGCAATCAGTCAGTGGAAAGGTGCACCTCACAACAGATGCAAGGACCAGTAGGCATGGCCAGGGACATTACGTGTCCATCACGGCACACTGGGTTAATGTGATGGATGCAGGGTCCACAGGGGACAGCCATAGTGGGACAGTTCTGCCTAGCCCACAGTCTAGGAAACAGTTGGCTGTAGGTGTTCGCCACCCCTCCACCTCCTCCTCCAGAAGCGAAAGCTCATCCACAGAGCGCAGTCGCACGACCACTCCATCCGCAGCTGTCAGTGTTGCACACGAGGTGTCCCATTATCGAACAGCTAGTGGTAAGCGTCAGCAGGCTGTGTTACAAATGAAGTGTTTGGGCGACAACAGACACACCGCGGAAGTACTGGCAAAGTACTTGCAGCAAGAAACTCAGTCATGGCTGGGCAGTGTACATCTTGAGGCAGGCAAGGTAGTCAGTGATAACGGAAGGAATTTTTTGGCTGCCATAGCCCTTTCTGAACTGAAACACATACCTTGCCTGGCTCACACCTTGAATCTGGTGGTGCAGTGCTTCCTGAAAAATTATCCGGGGTTACCAGCCCTGCTCCTGAAGGTGCGAAGACTTTGCTCGCACATCCGCCGGTCGCCCGTACACTCCAGCCGTATGCTGAACCATCAGCGATTGCTGAATCTTCCCCAGCACCGCCTAATAATCGACGTTGCAACAAGGTGGAACTCCACACTGCACATGGTTCAGAGGCTGTGCGAACAGAGGCATGCTGTAATTAATTTATGGGAGGATACACATACACGGGCAGGCACTTGGATGGCAGACATGGAGTTGTCTGGTTTGCAGTGGTCGAAGCTCCAAGACCTCTGTCAAGTCCTTCAGTGTTTTGAGGAATGCACATGGCTGGTAAGTGCAGACGACGCCATCATAAGCATGAGCATCCCACTGATGCGTCTGCTGATGCAAAGTTTGATGCACATTAAGGAGCAGGCGTCTGCAGCCGAGGAGGAGGGAAGCCTTGATGACGGTCAGCCATTGTCTGCTCAGGGAACTCTCCTGGGCGAGGTGGCGGACGAAGAGGAAGAGGAGGATGATGGGGATGAATATTTATGGGAGGAGGATGCTTCTCAGGGGCAATAGAAACTGGTGGCATTGCAAGGTCAGGTACAGGGTTTTTGCGAGACACAAGTGATGTTGATTTGCAAGAAAGTGCTCCTCAACCCAGCACAAGCAGTGAATTGACACCTGGAACATTGGCCCACATGGCTGAGAATGCCTTGCGTATTCTAAAAAGGGACCCCCACATTATGAAAATGATGATGGATGATGATTACTGGTTGGCCTGCCTCCTGGATCCACGATATAAAGGAAAATTACAAAATATCATGCCATATGAGAACCTTGAGCAAATATTGGCTACCAAACAAGCAACTCTTGTAGACCGTTTGGTTCAGGCATTCCTAGCACACAGTGGCGGTGATGGTTCTCCCACGACTCGAGCCATAGTGGGCAACATGGCAGAGGTGTTAGAGGTGCACAAATCCGAAGTGGCGTTGGACAGAGGGGTTTTATGACCAGGTTGTGGAGTGATTTCGCAACGACCGCTGACACGACAGGTACTGCTGCATAGATTCAAAGTGACAGGAGACAGCATTTTTCCAGTATGGTTACAAACTACTTTTCCGCCCTTATCGATGCTCTCCCTCACACATCATTCCCCTTTGATTACTGGGCATCTAAAATAGACACCTGGCCTGAATTGGCAGAATATGCATTACAGGAGCTCGCATGCCCTGCTGCTAGTGTGCTATCAGAAAGAGTATTCAGTGCTGCTGGTTCAATTCTGACCGAACAAAGGACACGTCTGGCTACCCGAAATGTTGATCATCTAACCTTCATTAAAATGAACCAATCATGGATTTCAAATTATTTGGCCCCACCTTCCCCTGCTGACACATAGCGTGCCTGAAAAATGTCTTGCTTTTGGCCTCCTCTTAAGGTACCTTCACACTAAACAACTTTACAACGAGAAAGACAACGATCCGTGACGTTGCAGCGTCCTGGATAGTGATCTCGTTGTGTTTGACACGCAGCAGCGATCTGGATCCCGCTGTGATATCGCTGGTCGGAGCTTAAAGTCCAGAACTTTATTTGGTCGTCAGATCGGCGTGTATCGTCGTGTTTGACAGCAAAAGCAACGATGTCAGCAATGTTAAACATGGAGCTAACGACCTGTGAGAACGATAAGTGAGTCACCGCTACGTCACAGGATCGCTCCTGCATCATTGTGGAGCTGATGTGTTTGACATCTCTACAGCGACCTAAACAGCGACGCTGCAGCGATCGGATCGTTGTCTATATCGCTGCAGCGTCGCTGAGTGTGACGGTACCTTTACTCCTCCACTTCAATTCCTCCATTTGCAGCTGCTGAATGTACACCATAGGCCATTTTTATACCTCCCTAAATGGGCTGACTCCCCCCACAGGGCCGTGGTCACCACCTGGCGCAAGCACCCGTGCGAGTGGCGTTTGCCTGGACAGGTGGGTGTGCCCATTCTTGGGCGACGGTACTGGCACAGGGTCCCTCATAGTACAATGAAGTGTCTCTGATGGTGGTGGTGCAGAACCAAAATCAGACACACCGTCGTAATATGAGGGGCCCTGTGCCAGTACCGCCACTCACGAGAGAGTGTTCCCGCCAGCTCGAACAGTGCTCTACCACTTGCAATACTTACCTCTCCCTGCTCCACCACTGTGTAGTCTGTGCTGTTAAATCCTTCAATGGCACTGCCAATACAAATTTGTTGAAATGATAGATGATAGTTAAAATATACAGGGGCCCTGGCCTCCATTTAGACCAGTTAATACTTTGCGCCTACTACCACTGTCTGCTACTCAGCAGAGGAGCCCACCCCTGTACCTAGCTATGCCACCTGTTTATTTGTGAAAACATTTTTGCCAGACATTTAGCCTACTTACTTATTTGGGCCTACTCACTGTGTTAGCCTCTCCTTACAGTTGTCCTCCGCTGAACAAAGCAATGCCACCAGTTTAGTCATGTTACCAATTTTGAACTGCATTTAGCCTACTTACTTATTTGGGCCTACTCACTGTGTCAGCCTCTCATTACAGTTGTCCTCCGCTGAACAAAGCAATGCCGCCAGTTTAGTCCTGTTACCAATTTTGAACTGCATTTAGCCTACTTACATATTTGGGCCTACTCACTGTGTCAGCGACTCCTTACAGTTGTCCTCCACTGAACAAAGCAATGCCGCCTGGTTAGTCCTGTTACCAATTTTGAACTGCATTTAGCATACTTACTTATTTGGGCCTACTCACTGTGTCAGCCTCTCATTACAGTTGTCCTCCGCTGAACAAAGCAATGCCGCCAGTTTAGTCCTGTTACCAATTTTGAACTGCATTTAGCCTACTTACTTATTTGGGCCTACTCACTGTGTCAGCAACTCCTTACAGTTGTCCTCCACTGAACAAAGCAATGCTGCCTGGTTAATCCTGTTACCAATTTTGAACTGCATTTAGCCTAATTACTTATTTGGGCCTACTCACTATGTCAGCCTCTCATTACAGTTGTCCTCCGCTGAACAAAGCAATGCCGCCAGTTTAGTCCAGTTACCAATTTTGAACTGCATTTAGCCTACTTACTTATTTGGGCCTACTCACTGTGTCAGCCACTCCTTAAAGTTGTCCTTCACTAAACAAAGCAATGCTGCCTGGTTAATCCTGTTACCAATTTTGAACTGCATTTAGCCCACTTTATTATTTGGGCCTATATCTGTGTTTACTCCTCACCCTGCCCATTGCCCAGCCACTGCTAGATGAGTCTGCTGGTACATTGACCCAGACCACTACATTCCCATTGCACTCTACACAGCCAGAATCTGACCCTGCTGAAAGTCAGGTTCCCCTTCCCGCATACTATACCACCTTACAAGGGGGCAAAGAGGAAGGTGCAGATGAAAGTGCAGGTTCCTTCATCAGGTGGGGGGGCATACTCGTTGGCGACGTCACTGGCACAGGGCCCCTGATAGTATGCAAAAGTGTCTCTGCCAGTGGGAGGCACCACCCACCGTCAAACACACCGCCGTACTATGAGGGGCGCTGTGCCAGTGCCAATGCCAACGAGTGGGCCCCCACTGCTTGCTCAGGATCACAGCACTTGCAAAGTTGAAATACTTACCTCTCCCTGCTCCACCGCCGTGACGTATTCTGCGTTTCCTGGGCCCACGAAAAACTTGAGCCAGCCCTACCCCCCACAACTTTAGCCAAATGACCCCCAGTTTTCAATGCCTAACTATTATTATAAAGTAAATTAAGATTGACAAGCTTCAGTAATAAGAATTGATATTTTTGGCATTAAAATGGGCACTGTAGGTGTTTTCCTGTCCTCCACTCACTGCCGACTTTGATTCCCCATTGACTTGCATTGGGTTTCGTGTTTCAGTCGGCCCCCGACTTTTCACAATAATCGGCCGATTTCACGAAACCCGACTCGATCCAAAAAAAGTAAAAGTCGCTCAACTCTACTGTGGAGCTCACAAAACTCAGGTTTTATGGCACTTGCTGGCCGTCTCAATATATGAAACGAGGGATGCATAATGACATGGCGGTGGACACGGTGGTGGTGGTGAGCGAAGCCCAAAATTCAAATAAGAATGTTTTAGCTGGCATTGTAAAGTGATAGGGAATATGTATTCTACTATCTAGTTAATCTGGAATGAGGTAGCATTTTTCTCTTTAAAAAAATTTAGTTTGGTAGGTCTTTTTGTACATTTTTGTAAGACTGGCGCAATAGTCTGGCCACTTTATTCCCAGACACCATATGTGAGTCAGAAAGGCATTTCTCCATGCTGTTCCCATTTAGTTTTAGCTCTTTCCCATCCATTTCAGCTTTTTTCTCAGGCCCCCAGACTTGTTTGTTGGATCCAGCAGAAAAATATTCGGCTTTCCCATTGACTTGCATTGGATTCTATATTCGGTATGAATACACGGATATTAGAAATTATTCATGGCAATTTTCCATATATTTCACTATTCACTTATCACTATAGGCAAAAAGTCAGCAAAGGCGAGGGAGGGTGAGACAATGGCAGAGTTTCCTGAGGTCTCTGAGAGTGAGTACAGAGAACCAGAGCAGTCTGGTCAGCAGCAGAGGGAGTAGGAGGTTTCGCCCCCGAGCTAAGCTGCATAGCTGGGCAGGCAAGACCCGAAGCGGGGATGTGGCCTTATGGGAGGGCCAGGATTCGGCAGCTGGTGAGCAACCAGGGCTGGACAGAAGAGAGAAGGAGATGGGCTAGAACCAGAGCCGGGGACATACTATTGGGTCCATTAGATACAAGGTATCATGAGCTGGCCTCCCGGGGACAAGTTGTCACTTATGACCTATAGCATAAAATGGGGTTTATAGAAGAATTTTGGAACCACCACTAAATTCTCTTTGACTAAAGGGCTGTCAAGAGAGAGCATTTACCCAAAGGCTACAAGAATTCACTGCCGTTACCAGGGTCACCTTTTTGAAGATGGATACAAAGAAAAAAAAACATGAAATCACGTATATTGAGAAATCAGCACTCATGGAAGGATTGTCATCTTGGACCAAAGAACTACATTACCGACCAGGAATGGACTTGGGAGCAATATCTGCAGGACTTATAATTTGATAATTGGAGGTTTGGTGGTCCAGACATTTCAGCTGAGACCTTTATTTATTTCAGCAGTTAAGGTGTGGTTGCATCAGCATCCACATCTGTTGGCGTGGGTTGTTTGTATTACTGGAAATCAATCATATTATTGGGAAATCAATTTTGGTTTTTCTCTGCATGGTCTTGTATGCAAATTAAAAGTTCTGTTTATTTATTTAATATATTTTTATATCGCCAAGTACACCGACATCTATCATTAGCAATATTGCCTTGCGCAGGCATGTACTCCGGAGGACAGAGAATGAACTTCAATCCAATATTGCGGCCAGCATGCATCCAGCGGGTAAGGAAAGGGTGAATCAAACACCCGAAAACCCCGCCTATATGACCCAAAACTGGTCCCGCCAAATTCAGGTGACAGGTTCCCTTTAACAAGGTAGTCCCCCTATGTAAGTTAATCTGGATCTTTGCTCTTTTGTCCAAATATATGTCTTTATCATGACAATCTAGAGTATTACGCCTACAAGACAGCAGAAGAACTGGGTTCTATCTGCCAGTGACCATGGTCCCTGTCTAGTACAGAAGCTAAATGAGGTTCCCTTTTGTGAAATTACTTTGTGCACAAGCACAGTAATACTAGTTAAAAAATTTGATCTGTTTGGTCCCTCATCATGTGACACTCTTAGTTATAAAAAGTTCTGTATATGCGTGCTCTGTGATATACTTACATTGCTTGTGCATCCCTGGTTACCATGACTTCTCTATGTCACGTCCAGCTATTTACATTTCCGGTCATGCACATTCAATGGATTTCCCCTTGTTGCAGTGGAATGCACGCAGACGCTTCCTATTCTTGGGTTACCAAGACAACGCATGTCATTTACGGTCTTGCGTCTTGCCTGGCTCCACCATTGTGCCCTTTAGACCCAGTGGCAATGAATATATCCTGATGAATAAGATATTTATAGGTCATACTCCAGTCTCACTTTACGGCCCCTGAGGAAGCCAGTTTACTGGCTACACGAGTCGGGCAGGTTTTGTCCGTGCACCCCTCTGTGACCTTTTTTCTCCCCAGCTTTATCCTGATATTTGATATGCATCCATGATGTTCTAACTGCATATGGTAGGCGCATCTGAAGGCGTTAGCAGCAGCAGTGGACTCACGGTGATTTGATTGTGTCCATCAAGAGCTGCTGGTCCGCTATCTATGTATATCCTGTGTACACACACCTGGATTTAGATGCTTGATCTGGACACCTTTCCGCATCCATTACAATTGATGCTTGGTTGATACATTTGCGGCTGCTCATGAGTTAAAAATCATTTGTAATAGGATATGGTGTATTGACTATTTATATATACTGTATATGCACTTTACTTGGGTTAGGTCCATGAGTGTGGTGGGACGGTTGTAGCCTTATTAAAGGCTTGTTTGTTATGTTAGCCCTTTTGGCTTTTTAATGCTTTTACAATTGGAGAATTTTGTGTATGTCAATAAAGGTACAAATGTTTTATATTTAATATTTTGAGTGATCCCTGGAATTAGTATGCCTCTTTTCTCTCTTTGTGTGCTTACCTTGTTGAAGATGGGGTACGACTGTGTCTGTGTGGCTGAGGCCCTGTGGCAGGGTGGAATGGCTGAAGTCCTTGATGGCAACATGGCTAGTGAGTACCTCACAGCCCCCCAAAGAGGTATTGATCCAGGAAGCAGACCTGATATTCCAGCCACAGATATATGTGGAGGAGGAGCTCCCAGTTCCAGACACCATCAAGGCCAAATGGGTGGAAGGAGTCATTGAAGGAAAGTCTGACAGAAAGGGGACCAGGGTCTAAGATTGGGCCAAGTATAAAGTATGGGGGTCAGTATTGGAGCCCTAAAAGCTGTGTTGAGCTAGTTGCATGAATAAAGTGTGCTAAGGTATTGTTCTGCATTCCTGTAGGCAGGAGGAACAATATTAACCAGGATCCTCGGTGTTGGCCAAGGATGGCAGAAAAGTTTCCCCCTCCCTGTTTGTTTGAGCACATTTGCATATCCACCTGCTGGATTAAGTGACTGAACTGTTAAGGGGTCCCAAAACCTTTTTGTCCTTATGCACATGACCCCCATGGACTCTTTCCCATATTTTTTCAGGGACTGTTGTTCACAAAAAAGTGGAGGAGAGGATAACTCACAGATTCGACCCGGGTCAGGATTTTATGGACTGCGCTCCTGGATTGCTGAAGCTGTTGCTTTGTTTGCCAATGGTCCTTTAGTTACAAAGAACTTTGACACTCCATGTCAGGGTCTCCAAATCAGTGGGATAGGGGTCATATAGACCGATGGAGAAAAATGGACGACCTGATGTCTCCTCTGGATTAAAGAAACTGGACTGTGCCCATGAACTGTTGGGAAGCTGTTGATGTGTTGGTCTAAGCGCCATTGTTTTAAAGGAAACATGGACATTAGCTCTGCAATTGTAACAGAGAATACCGACCGATGGACTGTTGGGCAGCTGTTATGTTGGCCAATGGGCCCAAGAACTTGAACTCTTTTATTCCGGGATCAGTGCATCTCTGGCAAAGTACACTGTATATCTCAGGAAGAAGGGGTCATTAATCTTATGTGTATTTTATGTGTTAAAAGGAACGTGTCACCCCCCCAGGCATTTGTAACTAAAAGAGCCACCTTGTGCAGCACTAATGCTGCATTCTGACTAGGTGGCTCTTTTAGTTCTTGTTCCTGCCATTGCTGAAAGAATCGTTTATCAAATTTGTCCCTCATACCTTGAAATCGTCCAGGGGGCAGGTCTTTCCCCCCTAACACAGATGCACCACAGCCATCACTCAGGGCCTCTGTGCGCCGGGTGCCACCTCCTCTTCCTTCATTAGCGTCCCCGGCACCTGCACTGTAAGTTCGAAGGGCAGTGCAACTGCGTTTTTTTTTTAGCAGTGGCAGAAACAAGAACTAAAAGAACCACCTTGTCAGAATGCAGCATTAGTGCTGCACAAGGTGGCTCTTTTAGTTACAAATGCCTGGGGGGGGGGTGATAGGTTCCCATTAAGAAATACGTTGTTGTCTTCTAGGTTCCTGGGTGGTCAAGGACGACCAAGTTCAAAAAGGGGACTAATGCAAGGATTTTGACTGTATTGCACTGTTCCTTCCCCTGAAGAGAAAAATCTTGCATAATGTGAATAGTGTATTGTGTTTTTATTTATGTATTGTGTCATGTGAATTGCCCTGTATTGTGCAATGGTAATATGCAGTGTTTAAGTAAAGTGAACACTTAACATACAACGTGAGTAGTAAATACTGCAGAATGTGCATAGGGTAAACATATGACTGTATAGATTAAGATATATCTAGTGACCACAACTCCCTGCTGATTCTCCTGGATCTCACTGTAACACTTGACATCGTGGATCGCCAATTCCTACTAACTTTGTTCCTCTTTACTGACCTCAAAGAAACTGCTCCTTCTTAGTTCTCCTCCTACATCTCAGACCGCTCCTACACTGTGTCATTTACCTGCTCTTCCTCCTCTCCTCTTCCCCTTAAAGTTGGAGTTTCTCAAACTTCAGTCCTAGGCCTGCTCCTCTTCTCTCTATACACTGCCTCTATTAGACAAACCATATGCAGATTTGGTTGAACTTCTCATGCTTGCTCCCTCTACTAACCTACCTATACCCAATATTTCAATTTCCTTGGGTGGTTCAACCATGTCTCCCAAGATCCCCTCACTGTCTTTTGGTTCATATTTGACTCAGAAGTTTCCTTAATTGCCTATTTCAAATCACTCACTCGCTCATGTCACCTGCACCTTAATATCATCTCCAGAAACCAACCTTTTCTCACCTATGAAACTGCAAAAACTCTTACTGACAGTCTTACACATTCTCTTCTGGACAACTGCAAATCTATACTGATCAGTCTCCCTTTAATAACTTTCTCCTCTCCAATCCATCCTGAATGTGGCAGCCAGGGTCGTATTTTTGTCCAGCCAACACACCAATGCCTCTACCTTGTGCCAGTCATCACATTCGCTACACATTGGTCAATTTTAAAGACTAACCCAACATTGGCAATGATACTTTAATCAATCCCTCATTAACAGCAAGAAGAAACAAAATATGTAATTACAGTATATGCTAGTGAGAACTCTCAAGAATTTCTAATGTTTGGGGACAAAGATGGGGATGTTATCCTTGCAGTGATTTTGTTGCATGTAAAAACAATGCCACATCCTTTGAATTTAAATCTGCAGATAGCATTAAACAATTCAAGATCACTAATGACATATAATGCAGTACTACATTTGTCATATATTATGCCACATGTACCTGTAAACTAACTTGTGTGGATCTCACCTCTCAGAAGCTGCAGGTACATTCCAGAGAGCATGTTAGAGGTACTAAACAGCACAAGTGGAGGTGGATATTTCCACATACAAAACCATTCCTTAAATTTTACGTTGTGTCATGGTTATTATCCTGTTGACATTAAGGTACTGTCATGCCTGCTGCAGCGCAGTAGCACACAACCTCCACCGGGGTGTGGGTGAAGGAAAATAGGTACACTCACAGAGAAACCACAGAGCAGCAGGCAGGAGCCACCAGATGGCAGAAGAGTAGTCAGAAAAGCCGGGTCAGCAACAGAGAGAGAATGAAGTACCAGAGGTCACAGCAATACATGTGGTCAGAATCAAGCCTAAGAAGTCAGAGCCAGTAGGGAGCAGGAAAGCCAGAGACAGAAGACAAAAGAACAGGTCTGTCAGGACTCTGAACATTTTTTACCTTTTGTGCATTACTGCCCTTTTCCAACATGGCGTCTTTGGTCTCATGTGCACTTGTCTTCCTGCTATAAAACTCCACCCCAGCCTTCAGTCTGTGCTAGATTATTCTGCTTTGCATCCAGCTCCTGATTACTCCCTGGCCTTGCTCCTGCACCTGCTCCTGTGAACCTGTGTTGGAGATCCTGCCACTCTGCTCTGAGTTCCTGCTGCATACACCAGTGTTCAGTAATCCTCCTTCATCTGCTGCTCGTGTTACTTCCATCTACACTTGCTGGACATGTAAGCTGTTTCTGCTCTGCAAAACCTGAAACTATTAACCAGGCCTCCCTGGTTGAGCTAAGATATGATTTGAACTGCTTAATAGCATATCTATCTGTGTCTGGACTAAGTCAAGGATCTATTCATGTCAAGTTTCCTCAAGTATAACTGTGCTTCATAGACTTTCTGTTTGTTTGCATCTACCTCTGAAGTTTCCTATTGACTGCTAAGCTGCGTTTATTATTTGCACCAAGTGTTGTGGACTTGAGTTTCTCTCTGCACCTGCTTGAACCACCGTGTGATAATATAAACTTTACCACTTATAAAACTGTGTCCTGTTGTCTTGTTCCACGCAAAGAGTCTCCTGAATTATCCCCTATAATTATTACAGGATAATCTAGCCATAAAAAAAAGGGAGACTGCTGGAACAATGACTGCAGAGAGCAGATTAGAGCAGGTGTTTTCCATAATTAGATCACTGCAGGAAGATGTGGAAGGTCTGTAAAAGAAGTTTGGAAGCTTTGAACACAATCAACAAGTGTTTGGACAAACTTTGCAGGACTTAAGCAATCGCATGGCAGCCCAGGAAAACAAACTTGCTGGCATAGAGTCCCCAGTATGGATGGGCTTTTCAGGACATAAGCACGCAAATAACTGCACAAGTGATTTTACCCTCTGGGCAACCGCCACCAGCTAGCCCACCTAAGTTGCCCCAATTCAGATTTAATGGTGATCGCGACAAATTTTGTGGCTTTGTGAATCAATGTATGCTATATTTTGATGTGCATGCTGATCGTTTTCCTACTGATAGATCCAAAGTATTGTGTGTAATAATGCTACTGACCTCAAGAGCGCTCGCCTGGGCGAATCCGAAGATTGAGTCTCGTGACCCACGGTTAAATGACTTGGATCATTTCTTGGCTGCTATGGCATTAATGTTTGATGACCCTAATCGCCGTGCAACCGCTGAATCTGCTTTGTTGTCTTTACGCCAGGCTAAACGTTCTGTTATTGAGTATGCCACTGAATTCAGGAGATTGGCGGTAGATACCAATTCGGACAGTTATGCACAATTGCCTATTTTTAAAAGGGGTCTGTCTAGTATTATAAAAGATGAACTAGCTCGCTCAGTCACCACAAGAACTAGAGACATTTATACAGCACTGTGAGCGCATAGACATTCGCCTTACTGAGCGTAGGCAGGAGAAATTTGCTGCATATAACCGTATTTCTAACTTTTCCCTTCCTTCCAAAGAGCCTGCAGGTAAAACATCTTGGGAAGTGGAGGAGGTGCCCATGCAAATTGATTCCGTTCAGAGACGCGAGATCAATGAGCACCGGGAGCATCGCCTTCGTGAAAGTCTATGTTTCTACTGCAGCCAGTCTGACCACTTCTTGATCAATTGTCCTAAGTGTCCTAGACGGCCTAACAAGGTGCTAGCAGCAATAGGGGAGTATGACAACTGTGATGATGAATCTGACATCTCTGAATGTAGCCTGCCTTTAAACGCTGTATTCCATTCACTTTCTATGACTTCACCCCCCCCAAGGAGCTGAAGGAAAAGAACTCTCACTGTTCTCTCCCTATTAAGATCCGGTGTTCAGGAAAGTGGATTTCCAGTTCAGCTATGATTGACTCTGGCGCAGGTGGGAATTTCATGGATATCGCATTTGCCAAGGAACATGGTTATTAAAATTCAGCAAAGAGCCTCTCCAATTACCATGGAAACAGTGGATGGGTCACCTTTAATCTCTGGGCCTGTGGATCAGGAGACCGTACCCCTTGACATTTTGTTGGAGCCTAATCATCAGGAGCAACTTTCTTTCTTGCTAATTTGTTCTCCTCATTTTCCTGTGATTTTAGGCATTCCTTGGTTGCGTTCTCAGAACCCAATTATCAACTGGGAGACAAAGGAGATTATCTTTCCAACAAGGAGCAACTCAGCATTAACAGAAGCTGTCCCTGAGTCCACGGCTACGGAACCACATGTACAGATATCTTCTATATCTCCAGCATATAAAGAGTTCTCTGACCTCTGTGACAAGAAGAATGCAGATCAACTTCCTCCACACAGGCATTATAACTGTTCCATTGAGTTGCTTCCTGGGGCAGATATTCCTTTTGGTCACGTATACTCTTTGGCGGCACCTGAGCTTCAAGCCTTAATGGAGTATATTGATGAAAATCTGGCCAAAGGCTTCATATGTCCTTCTTCGTCTCCAGCAGGGGCACCCATTTTTTTTGTAAAGAAGAAGGATGGGATCCTGAGACCCTGTGTTGACTATCGGGAACTCAATAAGTTAACTGTACAAAACCGTTACCCTTTGCCTCTGATTCCCGAATTACTGGAAAGAGTCCGCCACACTAAGGTGTTCTCTAAGCTGGATCTTCGTGGGGCTTATAATTTGGTGCGTATTCGTCCAGGGGATGAGTGGAAGACAGCATTCAGATGCCGGTATGGACACTTTGAATCTCTTGTGATGCCCTTCGGGCTTTGTAACGCCCCTGCAGCATTTCAACACCTTGTTAATGACATCTTCAGAGATTTGTTGGACCAGTTTGTGGTGATCTATTTGGACGACATACCAATCTTTTCTGACTCTCTACAGGAACATGAAGAACATGTCAAAACTGTTTTAAGACGTCTGAAAGAGAACCAACTGTATATCAAGCCAGAGTAATGCGAGTTCCATCTTTCTGAGATACAGTTCTTGGGTTATATCATCTCTCCCCAGGGGCTGAACATGGAATCTGGTAAGATTCAGGCTATCCTTGACTGGCCGGCACCCAAGAACGTTAAGGAGGTCCAACGTTTTATTGGTTTTGCAAATTTCTACAGACGCTTCATTCGAAATTTTTCTGATATTGTCCGTCCCATTACTTCCTTGACAAAGAAGGAAAAGCCTTTAAGTGGTCATCACAGGCTCAAGAAGCTTTTGATCGGCTGAAGATCTGTTTCACATCAGCACCGCTGTTGATACACCCAGATCCAACACATCCTTTCATTGTGGAGGTGGACGCTTCTGATAATGCTTTGGGGGCTATTCTCTTCCAAAGAACTGGAGAGAAGGGTCTGCTACATCCTTGTGCTTTCTTTTCCCGTAGACTAACCTCAGCAGAGAAGAATTATGACGTGGGAGACAAGGAATTGCTGGCTATTATTGCAGCTTTCAAAGAATGGAGGCATCATCTGCAAGGAGCTGCACAACAGATCATAGTGCTAACTGACCATCGCAATCTAGAGTTCCTTAGATCCGCTAGATGTCTTTCTCCTCATCAGGCTCGTTGGAACTTATTCTTAAATCAATTTAACTTTGTTATCTCGTATGTCCAGGTTCTCATAATGGGAAGGCTGATGCTTTATCCCGAATCCATGCTGCGGATTCCGTACCTGGAGCCCCATCCAAGACCATTCTATCTGATGCCAATTTCATCGGAGTTATCCACGATCAGGACTTGTGGAAGGAGTGCAGGGAGGCCTATGAAGGTGATGTATTTCTGGCCAACCCACCTGTGGATATTAATCTTGTCTTTAAGGGTGGCATGTGGTTCAGAGATTGACGTATCTATGTCCCGGAGGTCGTCCGTCTGCAGATCCTCAAGTTGGTACATGACTCCAAGTTGGCTGGTCACAGGGGGTACAGAAGACACAAGAGTTCCTGAGCCGATTCTTCTGGTGGCCAACTTGCCTGAAGGATACCAAGGACTATGTTCTCTCTTGCGAGGTATTTGCCTGTTACAAGACTCCTCATGTGGCACCTACGGGTCTTCTACAACCATTACCTGTTCCATCCCGCCCTTGGGGGTCTATATCAATGGACTTTATTGTGGAGCTGCCTACATCGGGGGGCATGAATACAATCATGGTGGTAGTGGATCACCTGACTAAAGCTGCTCATTTTGTTCCGTGCACCGGCCTCCCCTCAGCTAAAGATACAGTGAACTTGGTTATACAGAATGTCTTTTGGTTGCAAGGGGTGCCGGATGAGATCATCTCTGACCGTGGAGTACAGTTCACTTCAAGATTCTGGAAGGGGTTTTGCTCTGCACTCAATATTAATGTCTGTCTCTCTTCTGCTTACCATCCCCAGACAAATGGTCAGACTGAGTGTACCAACCAGATGCTGGAACAATATCTAAGATGCTATGTCAGCCATCTCCAGGATGATTGGTTGGAGTTGTTGCCGTTAGCCGAATTTTCATATAATAATTCTCAGAGCGTCTCCACTAAATTTACACCTTTCTTTGCCAATCTGGGTTGTCATCCATGTATTTTACCTAGGTCTCCAATTAATTCTCCGGTTCCAGCAGTAGAGGAAAGGCTGACAGCGATGAGACAAGATCTGGAGGTTCTGAAGGAATCCCTGACCACGGCTCAAGAACGTTATAAGAGATCGGCTGATAGATTCCGTAAACCTGCACCCATGTTCAAGGTAGGAGATTCCGTGTGGTTAGCAACTAAGAATCTGAAGTTAAATGTTTCTTCACAAAAACTTGGACAGAAATTCATTGGCCCTTTCAAGATCAATGGTATTGTGAGCTCTGTGGCCTGCCGGCTGAAGCTACCTAGGACAATGAAGGTACACCCAGTTTTTCATGTATCTTTACTAAAGCCTGTATCTCCTAATACCTTCCAGGGAAGTGTTGTGCCACCTCCGCAGCCTGTGGTGATTGATGGGCAAGAACAATTCGTGGTGGAGGAAATTATTGATTCCAGGATTCGCAGGAATCGGCTCCAATATCTGATAAGATGGCAGGGAAATCCCCCTGAGGAAGACTCTTGGGAACCTGTGGAAAACATCAATGCCCAACAGAAGATTTCTCGTTTTCATCAGAGATTCCCTGAGAAACCAGGTCCAGGATCGTTCAGAGGCCGCTTCTAAGGAGGGAGTAATGTCAGGACTCTGAACATTTTTTACCTTTTGTGCATTACTGCCCTTTTCCAACATGGCATCTTTGGTCTCATGTGCACTTGTCTTCCTGCTATAAAACTACACCCCAGCCTTCAGTCTGTGCTAGATTATTCTGCTTTGCATCCAGCTCCTGATTACTCCCTGGCCTTGCACCTGCACCTGCTCCTGTGAACCTGTGTTGGAGATCCTGCCACTCTGCTCTGAGTTCCTGCTGCATACACCAGTGTTCAGTAATCCTCCTTCATCTGCTGCTCGTGTTACTTCCATCTGCATTTGCTGGACATGTAAGCTGTTTCTGCTCTGCAAAACCTGAAACTATTAACCAGGCCTCCCTGGTTGAGCTAAGATATGATTTGAACTGCTTAATAGCATATCTATCTGTGTCTGGACTAAGTCAAGGATCTATTCGTGTCAAGTTTCCTCAAGTATAACTGTGCTTCATAGACTTTCTGTTTGTTTGCATCTACCTCTGAAGTTTCCTATTGACTGCTACGCTGCGTTTATTTTTTGCACCAAGTGTTGTGGACTTGAGTTTCTCTCTGCACCTGCTTGAATCACCGTTTGACAATATAAACTTTACCACTTATAAAACTGTGTCCTGTTGTCTTGTTCCACGCAAGGAGTCTCCTGAATTATCCCCTATAATTATTACAAGGTCAGGGGGCAAGCCGAGTCAAATACCAAGAGGTCACAGAACAGAAAGCGAGTCTTACGATGAGCAAAGTCACAGGGGAAACAGGAACAGGACCTAGGTAAATGGACAGAGGACAAATCAGGGTATAATGGGGTCAGCTGCTCAAGCCAGAGACTGGAACTATAACTGACACTGCTTCAGGTAACAGCGGACTTAAATAGCCAGACAGATACCAAAACGAGGCCGGGAAGATTAATCTCCGCATAACCATCCCGGGGAAATAATAATCAGAAACAAACCCTGGACTGGATCATGACAGTATCCCCTCTCATTGGGGGGCCACCAGACCCCCGGGTTTCCCCGGATACCGAGAATGAAAGGCCCGGTCCAACCGATCGGCATGGACCGAGCGCGCTGGTACCCAAGACTGGTCCTCCAGACCATAACCTTTCCAATGGACCAGGTATTGAAGTGAATGGTGGAGCATCCAAGAATCGACAATCCTTTTCACCTCAAACTCGTTCTGATCATACACCAAAACAGGAGGCAGATGAGATGGAGAGTCCCCTGAGGAAGACATCCAAGGTTTCAAAAGAGCCTTATGGAACACATTGGGGATCCGCAGCGACGGGGACAAGCACAGGTGAAAGGCAACAGGATTAACTACCTCCAAAACTTCATAAGGTCCAATAAACTTGGAGCCCAAATAAGCAGAAGGAATCCTCAACCTTATATTCTTAGTGGATAACAATACCTTATCCCCCACCTGAAATTCCTGCCCCACGGACCGTCATTTATCAGCAAAAAATGTATACTTGTCCTGAGCCTCCCAATTGTTCCTTTGCACCTCTCCACAGACCTCCCCCAACCGATGAATGGCAACATCAGCTCCTGAACACCCCGAATCCAACTGAGAAAATTCCACAAAATGAGAGTGAAAACCATAATTGCAAAAGAATGGGGAAGTACCAGTGGACTGATTAATGCGATTATTAAATACAAACTCTGCCAACGGTAATGAAGAGCACCAATCATCCTGATGAGATGTGGCAAGGCACTGCAAAATCTACTCCAAATTCTGATTGGTCCTCTCAGTCTGACCGTTGATCTCCGGATAATAGGCTGAAAAAAAGGTCAAACTGATACCCAGCATTTTGCAAGAAGCCCTCCAGAATTTAGACACAAATTGCACCCCTCTATCAGAGACAACATTCACAAGCACACCATGTAATTGCACAACATGCTCGATGAAAAGTTTCGAAAAAGTTTCCACATTAGGCAGCCCTGTCAATGGTACAAAATGCGCTTGTTTGCTGAACCCATCCACCACCACCCAGACCACAGTTTTGTCATTTAGTAGGAGGAAGATCCATGATAAAATCCATGGAGAGATGGGTCCAAGGTTGATCTGGAATTGGCAATGGCACCAATTCCCCGGCCTGCTAACTATGGGAGGTTTTTGCGCGGGCACATGTCTCACAGGAGGATACAAATACAGCGACATCAGAAGCCAATGAAGAACATCAAAAAAGCTTAGCGATGGCTTTAAAGCATGGACGAGATTCCCAGATGCCCATTAAGAGCCGAGTCATGGAATTCCCAGAGCACCCTTAACTGATACTGGACAGGCACAAAAACTTATTATCCCACATGGACTGAGGAGCAAGATACTGGGCCTCCCGGATCTTCCACTCTAACAGCGAGGAAACTCCAGCCACAACCACCCCGTGCTGAAGAATGAAGGAAGGAGGTTCAGGAGGAGATATTGAATCCAAGCTGCGAGATAAGGTATCCGCCTTTACATTCTTGGACCCCAGCCTAAAAGTGATGGAAAACTGAAATCGAGCAAAAAAAAATTGGCCACCTAGCCTGCCTTGGGTCAAACTCAATGTAAGACAGGTTCTTGTGGTCCGTGATGACCGTGATTCGATGGACAGCCCCCTCCAAAAAATGCCTCCATTCTTCAAAAGCCAATTTAATGGCTAGTAACTCTCGGTCAACCACATTGTAATTCTTTTCAGCAGAGGAAAACTTTTTAGAAAAGCAAGCACAGGGTCTTAAATTGGTTAACATGGTGGGTCCCTGGGACAACACCACCTCCACACCCACCTCTGAGGCATCCACCTCCACAATAAATGGCTCAGACAGATCAGTTTGAATCAGTACAGGGCCGACATAAAACATTCTTTTAAAGAAGAAAATGCCGCTAAAGCTGGAGCTGACCAGTTTTTGATATCAGCCCCCTTGTGAGTTAAATCAGTGAGGATTGATTATCTACAGTAATTGGCAAAATCCCAAAATCTCTGAAGACCCTTGAGATCTTTGGGTTGTATGTAGTGATGAGCGAACGTGCTCACCCCTATTCGTTACTCACCCGAGTATCAGTGTACTTGGTGAGCACCGAGCATTTCTGGGATTATTCGGCGGTAACTGGTGTCTCCACCCAGCATTTTTGGCGGACTTTAAAGACCCAATCACGCTGCAGGGATTGTCTGCCAGGCCATGAAACACTGCAGCCATCTTTGTTGTGGTCGTGCAGTGATTGGCATGGCAGCACAGCATTATCGCAAGTATTTGAGACCTGGCGCCACCCTGTTCATCACATTCAGCTCCGGATTCAGCGAGAGTAGGGAGAGCTGCTGCCGAGATAGGGTCAGAATCGTGGTTTTAATAGTTAGTTTAGGTCTGCAACTGTTAAATCCACAACTCCTGAGAAACCAACAGTACTTTTAGTGCTAATTCGTGGGTCCCAAGATTGCAGCGCTACGTAGGCAGGGCACGGCATATCCACATCAGTGCAAGGCCTGCAGACACTGTATGTGCGTACATAGCTCCCACTGCATCCCTCCCAAAGCTCCATAACTGTCTGCTGCTGCTTATTTACTATATACCTAGTTGCAGTTTTCATTTTTTTTTCTTTTTTCAAAAAATTCACCCCCAAAAAACATATACAGTCTATTATGTCAGACTGAGGCCTGGTACACCTGTTTAAAAATCATAGTTTGTCAGGCATACGTAGCATAGTTGTGTGTGCTAGCCTTGTTCTACTTTTCTTTTTTTTTTTATAAATTCACCCAAAAGCCCCCCCAAAAAATTAATACAGTTTGCTATGTCAGGCTAAGGTCTGGTATTTCATTTTTTTAAACATCGTATTTCTGCAAACATACGTAGCATAGTTCTGTGTGCTGGCCTTGATCAAATTTTTTTTGTTTACATTCACCAAAAAGTAAAAAACACATTAATACAGTCTGTTAAGTCAGACTGAGTCCTGGTGTATCTGTTTTTGAAAAATCAAATTTCCGCAGTAGCATAGTTCTGAGTGTTAGCCTTGTGCCACTCTTTTTTTTGGTTTTAAATTCACCAAAAAACAAAAAAGGCCTCATATATCTGCGTGCTCCAATTTTGGGCATTTTAGGCCGGTTTTCCACTATTTTTGCTGTCTCTTACTCTAGTTATACACAGCACTATTTTGCAATTAAAAAATACAGGCCACATATTTGGCAGTGTAGTATTTCCATGACAGGCTTCATATATCTGCGTGCTCCAAGTTTGGGCATTTTAGGCCAGTTTTCCACTGTTTTTGCTATCTCTTACTCTACTTATATACAGCACTATTTTGCAATTAAAAAAATACAGGCCACATATTTGGCAGTGTGGTATTTCAATGACAGGCCTTATGTATCTG
Organism: Ranitomeya variabilis; assembly: GCF_051348905.1. Lineage (NCBI taxonomy): Eukaryota > Metazoa > Chordata > Amphibia > Anura > Dendrobatidae > Ranitomeya > Ranitomeya variabilis. The sequence goes on from NC_135232.1 coordinate 878,556,759, forward strand.
CGTGCTCCAAGTTTGGCAAGTTTGGGCATTTTAGGCTGGTTTTCCACTGTTTTGGTGTCTGTTACTGTACTTATATACAGCACTATTTTGTATGTTAAGTACATATACAAAAGTATACGCACTCATACTATTCAATCATACTATTCTTTGAATTTTGTACTTTGCAATAAAATTGCGTTGTACTGCAAGTATTAGCCTTCTTTAAAGCCGTATCTGAACCTTAGTGTTAAAAACATGGCAAATAAAATTGCCAATTTCTCATATAAATAATTCTGCAAAGAGGGAACCATCATACCATTAAAAAGTGGATTTTCATTGCCCATCCAGTATGTGGGTTCCAAGGCATAACGGGGTGCATATGACTATGCAGCAGGGCTGGCCTTGCTGCCAATGTGTAAAACAAAGGAGTACGGGAGTGCAAAATTAATATTGTGAAGTGGATTTGCATGGGCCCATTTAGTATGTGGGTTCAAAGGCTTATTGGGGTGCATATGAATTGGTAGCAAGGCAGGCCTTGCATTCAATGCAACATTTTTTCAGGAGGCCCTCCTTGACATCTTATGAAAGGGGTATTGTGGTGCGTCGTAATTCTTGGCAGCCCATCCACTCACAGCGTAGGCTACAACCGTTTAGGAAACCTACTGTTTCATAATGGCCCTTTAAAAAGATTAATGCCACCTGATGCACCAGTAAAAATAGGCTCTGTGATTTTAAGAGTCCCTCCTTCATAAGTGAAGCAAGATGGGTCTGCTTATGTGTCACACACCACATGGCCGGCTAGGGTTGTTAAATGTTACAATGATATTTCCCAGTGAATGCATTTGTAGTGGTTGAAAGCAATGTTATAGTTGAAAAACACTTTAAAAACGCAGCGTCTGAACTAAGCCCAAGTGGGGGAGGAAATTTTCAGTCTGGGGTTAATTATTTGGCCTTACAGGCAAGTCATTAACCTGCAAAGGATGTGTCTTGACATATTTCCCAGCAAAATCCGTTTTGGTTTCGTTTTAGTGTGTTGTTTTGGCACTGGGAAAAATGGCATGAATCTCAGAAAAAAATGTTTAAAGCTGTGAACTAGGAGTCAGGAATGCTTCCAGGGGTGATCCCCATGATGTTCATGGGTCATTTGAGCAGTGTTTCCATCATTTTCTGACATTTTTAGACCTTAAAAGTACCCCCGGGGGGATCGCGGTAAAAATGCTTGGGTCCCCCATAGACTTACATTGGGCTCGTTGATCGTGTCAAGTACCCGAGTATTCCAATCTGCTCGACGCTGCAACAAGCACCCTAGCATTTTAGTGCTTGGTCCTCACTAGTTGCATGCAATCAACAATAGCTTGTACCTTTCTAGGGTCCATGCGATACCCCTCAGCAGACAAAATAAACCCCAGAAAGGACAATTCTTGCACAAAAAATGAACACTTCTCCAGTTTAGCAAAGAGAGAGTTCTTCCTGAGCCTCTGGAGGACAGCACGGAGGTGACCCATATGTTTCATTTTATCAGCAGAATATATAAGGATGTCATCCAGATACACCACCATGAAGCGCCCAATGTAAACAAAAAAAACATGATTAAGGAAATTTTGAAATACTGCTGGCACGTTAGCCAGACCAAAGCGCATAACAGGTACTCAAACAAACCCTCAGAGGTGAGGAAAGCTGCTTTTCACTCATCCCCCTCCCACATGCGGATGAGATTATATGCTCCCCTGAGGTCCAATTTAACGAACCATGTCGCCCCAGACAGTTGATTGTACAAATCAGGAATAAGTGGGAGGGGGTAAGTATTCCTTACAGTGATCTTGTTCAATTCTCGAAAATCGAGGCATGGGTGTAAACCACCATCCTTTTTCTTCACAAAAAAGAATCCCGCCATCACAGGAGAAACAGAGGGGTAAATGTGCCCTTTATGAAGACTTTGGGAGATATACTCCTTTATAGCCACCCGCTCAGGGCCAGAGAGATTGTAGAAACAGGCCTTGTGCAGTTTGGCACCAGGGACAAGATTAACAGCACAATTGAATGGGCAGTGTGGTGGTAGAACCTCAGCCTCCTTTTCAGAGAATACATCTGCAAAATCCTTCAGGTACTCTGGAATACCCTCCAGACTGACGGATGACACAGACACATTAACAAGGCAACCTTTAGAACAATTAGGAACCCAGTTAACAATGCCTCGAGATTCCCAATCAATGATCGGGTTATGTAACAGTAACCAGGGAAACCCAAACACCAGTCTCACAGGTAGATTGTTCATGATTAAACATGTAATAAGTTCTTGATGACAGGACCCCAGCTCAAGGACAAACTCCTTGGAGATAAACTTAACAACATTCTTAGTGAGGGGTGTTTTATCAATGGCCACAATATTAATGGGAGTTTAAAACCGGACTGTCCCTATATTACATTTGGCCACCAAATCAGAGGCAATCAAGTTCAGAGATCCACAATCCACAAACGCTGAAGTGGAGGCACAACCGTTCTTGACAACGTACACTCCTGATATTTAACCCCTGGACTCCTTGACTCCCCTGTCTCATGGCTTGTCCATGATAAGTGACTTGCCAGTGTCACAATCAGTCTATAGTTGCACACTTTTCTTCTTCTTTTTTTATTTTTTCTTCTCTAATTACAGTGCATTTGTTCTCACCTGGCAGGAATAATATGTAATGGGGGCAGCATACTTTTACATACAGAATAAATCCTTGAGGAAGCCTAAGTGAAAAGTGAGTTGAGGTTAAGAGTAATGCACAGAGACACTTTAATCCCTTTGTGACCAAGCCACTTTTAATCTTATTGACCAGTCCAAACTTTTGAATTCTGACCAGTGTCATTTTATGAGTAGTGTTGAGCGATACCGTCTGATACTTGAAAGTATCGGTATCGGATAGTATCGGCCGATACCCGAAAAGTATCGGATATCGCCGATACCGATACCCGATACCAATACAAGTCAATGGGACACCAAGTATCGGAAGGTATCCTGATGGTTCCCAGGGTCTGAAGGAGAGGAAACTCCCCTTCAGGTCCTGGGATCCATATTAATGTGTAAAATAAAGAATAAAAATGAAAAATATTGATATACTCACCCTCTGACGCGCCCTGGTTGTAACCGCCAGCCTCCGTTCATAAGAATGAGCGCTTGAAAGTCCTTAGATGACGTCGCGGCCTGTGATTGGTCGCGGAGCGGTCACGTGACCGCAACGCGACCAATCACAAGCCGTGACGTCATCTAAGGTCTTTCAAGCGCTCATTCTTATGAACGGAGGCTGGCGGTTACAACCAGGGCGCGTCAGAGGGTGAGTATATAAATATTTTTATTTTTATTCTTTATTTTACACATTAATATCGATCCCGATACCGATTCCCGATACCACAAGTATCGGATCTCGGTATCGGAATTCCGATACAGCAAATATCGGCCGATACCCGATACTTGCGGTATCGGAATGCTCAACACTATTTATGAGGTAATAACTCTGGAAAGCTTCAACAAATCCCAGTGATTCTGAGAAATTATTTTTGTGACATATTGTATTTCAAAATAGTGGTAAAATTTGTTTGGTACGACTTGTGTTTATTTGTTAAAATATTGTAAGTTTGGCAAAAAATTAGCAATTTTCAAACTTTTAATTCTAATGCCCTTCTATGAGAGTCATGAAAATAAAATAGTAAATTAATAACATTTACCAAATGTCTACTTAACATCTGCATCATTTTTGAAACATAATTTTTCCAACAAAATTAAAAAAAAAAACATTTTTTTAGAGACCACATCACATTTAAAGTGACTTTGGGGGCCTATGTAACCCAAAAAACAAAACAAAAGTGACACCAATCTAAAAACTACACCCCTTAAAGTCCACATTCAATAAGTTTATTAACCATTCAGGTATTCACAGTTATTAAAGCAATGTGGAAGGAAACAATTAACATTTAACATTTTTTTTCACAAAAATTTTGCTTTAGCCCCACATTTTTAATTTTCACAAGGGTAAAAGGAAAAAAATGACAACAAAATGTGTTGTAAAATTTCTCCTGAGTCTGCTGATAATGAAAAGATGTGGAGGAAAACAATTGTTTGGGTGCACGGCAGGGCTCAAGCTGGAAGTGGCACAGTTTGACTTTTTGAACACAAAAATGGCTGGAATCAAGAATGGATGCCATGTCACATTTGGAGAGTACCTCATGCATGTGACTAAACAGTGGAACCCACCCGGAAGTGACTCCATTATGGAAAATAGACCCCTCAAGGAATGTATTTAGATTTGTGGTGAGCACCTTGAAACCCCAGGGGTTTCACACACAAGTTTATAACTTAGGGCCATGAAAACAAAAAAAAATATCACATTTTTCCCACAAAAATGTACTTTAGCCCCAAATTTTTATTTTCACAAGGGTAACAGGAGATAATGGGTCACAAAATGTGTTGTGCAATTCTTACTGATACACTGAAACCCCTTAAGTGGGGGAAAACTACTGCTTGGACACATGGCAGGGCTCAGATTGCAAAGAGCACCGTTTGACTTTTTGGCTGGAAATGAAAGCGGATGCCAGGTCACGCTTGGAGAGCCTCTGATGTGCCTAAACAGTAGAAACCTCCCAGAAGTTACCCTATTTTGGAAACTATAGCCTTCAAGGAATGTATTTAGATGTATGGTGAGCACCTTGAACCCACAGAGGCTTCACAGATGTTTATAACATAGAGCCATGAAAATAAAAACATACATTGTTTTCTATGAAAATGTACTTTTAGCCTCAATTTTTTTATTTTCACAAGGGTAACAGGAGAAAGTGGACCACAAATTTTTTTGTGAAATTTTTCCTGAGTACCCAAGTTTGTAATTTTCACAAAGGATATTAGGTGAAAATAGACCCCATCATTTGTTATGCAATTTCTCCTGAATGCATTGATACCCCCATATGTGGTCAAAAAACTTCTATTTGGGCACATAGCAGGGCAATGAAAGGAAAGATCGTTATTTATCTGGAATAGATTGTGAGCCCCTGACATGCAAAAACAACAAGTGACCCTATTGTGGAAACTAAACCCCTCAAGGAATTCATCTTGGAGGATACAAAGCATTTTTAAGCTACAAGTAGTGTTGAGCATTCCGATACCGCAAGTATCGGGTATCGGCCGATATTTGCTGTATCGGAATTCCGATACCGAGATCCGATACTTTTGTGGTATCGGGAATCGGTATCGGGGTCGATATTAATGTGTAAAATAAAGAATAAAAATAAAAAATATTGATATACTCACCTCTCCGATGCAGCCTGGACCTTACCGATGTAACCGCCAGCTTCCGTTCCTAAGAATGAGCGCTTGAAAGTCCTTAGATGACGTCGTGGCCTGTGATTGGTCACGGAGCGGTCACGTGACCGCAACGTGACCAATCACAAGCCGCGATGTCATCTAAGGTCTTTCAAGCGCTTGAAAGACCTTAGATGACGTCACGGCTTGTGAATGGTCGCGTTGCGGTCACGTGACCGCTCCGCGACCAATCACAGGCCGTGACGTCATCTAAGGACTTTCAAGCGCTCATTCTTAGGAACAGAAGCTGGTGGTTACAACCAGGGCGCATCAGAGGGTGAGTATATCAATATTTTTTATTTTTATTCTTTATTTTACACATTAATATGGATCCCAGGGCCTGAAGGGGAGTTTCCTCTCCTTCAGACCCTGGGAACCATCAGGATACCTTCCGATACTTGGTGTCCCATTGACTTGTATTGGTATCGGGTATCGGTATCGGCGATATCTGATACTTTATGGGTATCGGCCGATACTATCCGATACCGATACTTTCAAGTATCGGACGGTATCGCTCAACACTAGCTACAAGTGATTTATGAAACTTTAGAACATTTAGATGTGAAAACAAAAAAATATATATTTTTTCCACTAAAATATTGTTTTAGCACCAAATTTATAATTTGCACGAGGGGTAATGGGAGAAATTGAACCCCACAATTTGTTATACAATTTCTGCTCAATGAGACAGTACCCCATATGTTTTTGTACACTACTGTTTGAGTGCATTGGATGGGAAGGAATGCTACATGCCTTTTAGAATGAATATTTCGTTTGAGTAGATTGTGGGCTCCCTTAGCTGAGCCCCTGAGGTGCCAGAACAGCAGAAACTCCTGCAGTTTACCCCATATTGCAAACTTCACTGCCTAAGGAATTCATCTAGTGGTGTAGTGAGTATTTTAAACCCATGGGTGACTCACAGAATTTTATAACATCGAGAAGTGGAAGTATAATATTTTAGTAGTAAAATATAATGCGGTGATGCCCCATATATTGTCAGAAATTATTGTTTGGCCACACATCAGGGCTCAGAAGGCAGGAGCAATATTTGGCTTTTGGAGCACAGATTTTGGTAAAATAGTTTACGGGCAACATTTGTGGAGCCCCAAAGGTGCCAGAACAGCAGAAAAACACCAAAGTGACCCCATTGTAGAATTTGAATTTCCAGAATATTTGTTGTACCAGTAAGGTGGGAACCTTATATAAGGAACTATAAGGACCTCACAAGCCACCATACCCTGGGGTCATCATACCCTGGGGTCATGGACCTAAGGGTACCATGGTGACCATTGGCACCTGCAATTTGTCTGATGGTTACAAAGGGGGTCTTGTAACCTCCTTGCAACCGATTCAATACTACTGTTGTGATTGACCGTGGTATTTAATAGATTAATCAGCCCCGATCAGATACAAAAACAGCCGGGGCCGATACTGCAGGATGTCAGGATAATTTTTTTTTCTTTCAGGCTCCATATTTTACTATCCATTTTATGGACAATCATCTATCTCATACATAAATTTGACTTTTTTGCACATGATTTGTTATGCAGATTTTTGTCATGTCACTGCATTGTTACTGTTTTGCCCCTAAAAATCTAAATTTTCAATTTTGTTATTTTGCTAGTATTTTGTAAATCCACCTTCAACACTGCCTGTATCCTTCTGGTCATGTTCTCTATCAGATTCAAGTATGTATCTACCGAAATCTCATCCCAGGTCTCCACGTTCCCAAAGTTGGTGCATGGTGGTCGAAATACTTGGGTTTATATACAGCTTTATCTCCAACTCTACCCACAAGTGTTCAATTGGGTTGAGGTGTGGGGACTGTGATGGTAAATTCAGAACCTCTACTTCATTATCATTGAACCATTTCTTCACTAATCTCACGTATGCTTAAGGCAGTTATCCTGCTGGAACATTGTCATCCTTTTCATACCTTTAGTTCTCAAGTGTAGAAAGAAGATAATCTTGTAGGATACTCGCATATAGCTCAGCATTGAGACCAGCCTTTGGCTGTTAAACAACCCATATCATTAGGTTTCTTCCACCAAACTTGACAGTTCCTTCAATTTTTCAATTCCCTAGCCCCTTTTTCCCTTGTTTCTTCCAGACCCATTTACACCTATCAGAGCCTAGTCTACTAACTTTCGTCTCATCTCTCCAAATCACCTGTTTCCAATCTTCCAGTGGACACTTTTTGCACTTTTTTACAAACTCGAGCTTATGATGATATTAGAGTCGAAGCTTCTTCCCCATTTTTCAGGCCACCATTCCAATCTTGTGTAGCATGCATCACATGGACATCTGTGATCTCATGAATATAAAGCACATGAGCAACCTATACTGCCATATTTGTCAGAACTGATAGACCTTGAGCCAATTTGTTGACTCTGATATTTTGCCTGGACATCCACCTCTTGATTTTTGAATGAATGGATGGACTTAATTTCATATTCTTCCAACTGTCATGGCACTCACATCATGCAGTTTGGGAATTTTCTTGATTGCTATCAATGAGCTGGGTGATGCTGTTTCTCTTTTCTTAGGAAATATTCTTCATGGCTGCTCCTTGATTTGAACCAGTGACCTTTTGCTTGGCAATCACAATAATAACACACTGAGCTATTACAGAATGTGAGAACGGATTGTAATCTACTATATAATTGTCTAAGGGTCACTTCCGTCTGTCTGTCCTTCTGTCTGTATTTCTGTCTGTCACGGATATTCATTGGTCGTGGCCTCTGTCTGTCTTGGATTCCAAGTTGCTGATTGGTCTCGCCAGCTGCCTGTCATGGCTGCCGCGACCAATCAGCGATGGCCACAGTCCGAATATTCACTCCCTACTCCCCTGCAGTCAGTGCCCGGCGCCCGCTCCATACTCCCCGCAGTCACCGCTCACACAGGGTTAATGCCAGCGGTAACAGACCAAGTTATGCCACGGGTAACTCACTCTGTTACCGCAGCTATTAACCCTGTGTGACCAAGTTTTTACTATTGATGCTGCCTATGCAGCGTCAATGGTAAAAACATCTAATGTTAAAAATAATTAAAAAATAAAAAATCATTATATACTCACCTTCCGCCGCCTTTCCTGCTCCTTGTGACACTCCGGTGACCGGTCCATGCAAGCGGCAGGCTCCGGTGGCAAGGATGGTCTGTGAGAAGGACCTGCCATGACATCACGGTCATGTGACTGTGATGTCATCATAGATCCTGCGCGCCTGAGCGAGAAGGACCTGCCGTGATGTCACGGTCATGTGACCACGACACGGTCATGTGACCGTGACGTCATCACAGGTCCTGCTCGCCTGCGCGAGAAGGAGGCGACAGAACTATAAGGGGCCCTCAGAAGGTGAGTATATGTTTATTTTTAATTTTTTAACCTGTGACATATATGGCTGGGCAATATACTACGTAGCTGGGCAATATACTACATGACTGGCCAATATACTACGTGGCTGGGGAATATACTATGTAGCTCTGTGCTGTATACTACATCACTGGGCAATATACTACATAACTGGGCAATATACTACGTGGCTGGGCAATATACTACGTCACTGGGCAATATACTACGTAACTGGGCAATATACTATGTGGCTCTGTGCTGTATACTACGTCGCTGTGCAATATACTACGTGGCTGAGCAATATACTACATGGCTCTGTGCTGTATACTATGTCACTGTGCAATATACTACGTGGCTCTGTGCTGTATACTACGTCACTGGGCAATATACTACATTACTGGGCAATATACTACGTGGCTGGGCAATATACTTCGTCACTGGGCAATATACTACGTAACTGGGCAATATACTACGTGGCTGGGCAATATACTACATGGCTGGGCAAAATACTACGTGGCTGGGCAATATACTACGTGGGCTGGGCAATATACTACGTGGGCTGGGCAATATACTATGTGGACATGCATATTCTAGAATACCCGATACGTTCGAATCTTGCCACCATCTAGTTTATAGTATAAGAAAGAAAAAGATTTTTCCACTACCAGGAGCAAAACAGTAACAATGCAGTGACATGATAAAAATCTGCATAACTAATCATATGCTAAATAGCTGCAGGTCACATTTATTTATGGGATAGCTAAGATGATTATCTATGACATGAGTTTAGTTTCATGTTCGAGCAGTAGTGGATGGTTAGTTATAAGAGCCTGAAAGTCAAACGTTCATAACATTGTTACCATTTGCTCATCAGTGTATTATTGTCGATTCTGTATATTATATAATAATAATACTAACAACATGCATTTTTATTCAAATCTAGAGGTTTGTGACTTCATATGTTTATAGTATTTATACAGCTCTGGCAAAAATTAAGAGACCACTGCAAAATGTTGATTGTCTGATTTTTCTCTTTATAGGTATATTTTTGAGTTAAATGTAAATTTTTCTTTTATTCTATGAACTTCTGACAACATGTCTCCGAATTTCCAAGTAATACCTTTTGTATTTTTTTTCTGAAAACGAGAAATGGACAAAATTACAAAAAAAACAGTCATTTCAGACCTCAAATAATGCAAAGAAAACAAGTTCATAATCATTTAAAAACAATAATACTAATGTTTTAACTCAGGAAGAGTTCAGATATCAATATTTTGTGGAATAACCATGATTTTTAATCACAGCTTTTATGCGTCTTGGCATGCTTTCCCTCAGTCTTTCACACTGCTTCTGTGGCACCCCAGGGTCCTGGTCGTCACAGTAGCATTGCTTTCCTCACGGGGAGAGTGATGTTATGCTTGAAGGCAAGAAAGGGATAACTGTTACCAGGTACCACAAACATGCAACACATTCACACTCCAGGCCACCAGGGGGAGCTTTTGATCCTATTTTGTCAGGACTCTGAACATTTTTTATTACCTTTTTGTGCATTACTGCCCTTTTCCAAGATGGCGTCTTTGGTCTCATGTGCACTGTATCTTCCTGCTATAAAACTCCACTCCAGCCTTCAGTCTGTGCTAGAGTATTCCGCCTTGCATCCAGCTCCTGACCTCTGGTGACTCCCTGGCTATATACCTGCTCCTGTGAACCTGTGGGGTTATCCTGCTACTCTGCTCTGAGTTCCTGCTGCATACACCAGTTCCAGTAATCCTCCTTCATCTGCTGCTCGTGTTTGCTTCCATTTGCATTTGCTGGACATGTAAGCTGTTTCTGCTCTGCAAGAACATGAGAGTATTACCCAGACCTCCCTGGTTGAGCTAAGATATTATTTGAACTGCCTTATAAGCATAACTATCGGTGTTGTGGACTAAGCAAGGACTTATTCGTGTCAAGTATCCTCAAGAATAATTGTGCTTCATAGACTTTCTGCGTGATTGCATTTTCCTCTGAAGTTTCCTATAGACTGCTGAGCTGCATTTGATATTTGCACCTAGTGTTGTGGACTTGAGTTTCTCTCTGCACCTGTTTGAATCACCATGTGATAATATAGACTTTACCACTTATAAAACTGTGTCCTGTAGTTGTCTTGTTCCATGCAAAGAGTCTCCTGTGTTATCCCCTAAAATTATTACATATTTACTAGGTGACTCCCCATATATAAGGCAGTTTTGGAGGGAAAGGTCAGAGCAGTTCTTGCCAGGAAACAGACTGGTTCAGTCTGAGGCAGCAGAGGGTTTACGGAGCTGTGTAGCCACAGTGCAGCAGTTCCCGGAAAGAGACATTCAGAAAGATGAATTGATTGCAGTGAAAGTGCAGGAGAGCAAAGCACAGAAGAGGATATCAGCAGGAGACCAGCCCCGAGCAGGCTGCCTCCTTCTGAGGCGCAGAGACCGGTAGCCGGAAAACCGAGGTTGTAAGGACCTCTATGACTTACATCAGAGACTGGCATGACAGCTGAACTCCAAGTTACCTGTCCGACCTAATACCCAGGAGGCACGGTGACACCCTTAGAGGATGGGGCATGCTAGATTCCCTATAAACCTCCTCAAATCACCAGTCATACAGGTTATGTCCTATCCTAACCGGGGGACAGAGAGAGAGATAACATCTGTGAGGACCTTATGTGAAGCCATAGGCAGTAAGGGACTACACCACCATGGCGCTAGACGAAGGCTTTGATTTCCACCTGGATAAGGGGACTCCTACCTTGCCTCCAAGCCGGCTGGACCCTGCCTGCCCTGTGATCTGGTGCCCTGGACTATGGCTGCCTGAAGACTTCAGTAAACAAGGTAAAGAGACTGCAAACCTGTGTCCTCATTCTTTACTGCACCATTCACCATCTTCCATCTACTCACCGGGAGCCCTGAGGATATACTTCACCTGTGGGAAGTTATACCATCTAGCTGCCATAACATCACCCTAGAGGACCCCTTAAAGCAGTGTCGGTCCCCACTGACCGAATACCACAGGTGGTGTCACGAACATAGACTTTATTCCCTTTAAAACTTTTCCCTTTTTACATGGGCACCCAGGGCTATGGACCGGGTCGCCACCGTGACATCCCCCTGTGAAATACCGGACCCGGTACCGAGTACCCCACGGCCCTGGCAGGGCGACTCACTTCTGGCACAAAAATTTAAGCTGTTCTTCTTTGCTTGATGGCTTTTGACTATCCATCAACCTTTTGATTACATTCCAGAGGTTTTTAATGGGGTTCAGGTCTGGAGATTGGGCTGCCCATGACAGGGTTTTGATGTGGTGGTCTCTTAATTTTTGCCGGAGCTGTAGAGTACAATATAAACTTATATCTCTTACCCAGTAAGCGCTCCACACTTCTGCACCACCACACATCTCCTTCCTCATCTCTTTCTATCACTCCACCCATGCACCATAGTCTGAACCTCCCATTTCTGTCTCCAAAACTTCTCTTGTGCTGCACCAGTTTTCTGGAATGCAGCAGCCCAGACAATCCAATTAATATCTAGCTCCTACGCTTTTAAGTGTGCTTTAAGAAAACATCTCTTCAGTGAGGCCTATCACTTCACTTCACTAATTCAACTCTCCCATTTCCCCTTTCTAAATTTTGCTTAAAACCCAATCCCTTATATTAATCTGTTTCCACTTCCTCCATGCACCCAATAACACTTTAGAGCTTGGCAACAACTTAGATACTGGCTGATGATTTGCCCATGCTGCTTATTTGAAAACTCTTATTTGCTATAATGATATCTGGACCATACATTAAATCACTTTTATTCTATTGTGTCCCCCTCATCTCCTTATAGATTGCAAGCTTGCGATCAAGGCCCTCACTCCTTTTGTAATTGTTGAACTATGTGTTTCTTTGTGCTGTGTTTATTGTCTATACATGTCCCTGTTTTATTGTTAAGTGCTTCAGAATATGTTGACATTATATCAAAGTATTATTAACCAACAGCTCATTTAACAATAGCACACTGACAGACAGAAATTCTGCTGGGGCTGGGTTATTTTTCTGTTTGATTTTATAGAATGCATAGGCATCTATTAGGGCGTACTTAAGAATGTTTCCTAACAGACGCTAATACCAGACAGCCATTTGTGTCTTCGTTATACTCAAGGCTTTCAGCATTAAACCAGCAGCTCCAGCAATTGTTAATTTTGCCATATCCAAAATAAAAAACAAAACAAAACAAAACATGAAAAAGCCTACCATCAAATCATAGCATTATATTTTTTAAATTTTTACATAATATTTTGAGCAGTACATTTACAGCATTTTTTTCAGTATGTAAAACAATGGCCTTATAGAGTTCAGTTTTACTGCTAATATCAAGTTTTTCTTACAGCAACAACTGTGTACAGTTTAATTGAATTCTGTCCCTCCAAAGACTCTGCTGATGATCTTAATATTTTCTTCCTGAGCTTCATAAGTTCTCTGAAATTCTGCCAAATAGCCACAGGATGGTAAGTTTGCTATTTGGCCATTAGTTTCCTTTCCCGTATTTGATCTTATATGTTCCCGAAATTATAGAGCAATCTTTAATAACACTTCCATGAGTCCCAGAAGATGACTTTTTTCTACTCACCTCAATTCACCTAACTAAATAAAAGTGTTCTACTGCACCATGCAAACTTGGGTTTTCATACACACATAGAATTGAAAAAACTTGAGAATAGTGCTGCCTACTGAAGGGTTCTTAGGGTCTTATAAGTGATCAGATATTGACGTAGTGACCCATTGTTGGCAATATACAGACATTTTTCTTTTTTCTGCAGAACAGCTATTTTTCATACTTTTTTTCCTATCGAGTATTGGTTTTAAGACTCCCGTCTGGATTCATCAGAGAAAATCAATATCTTCCAAAGCTTCTACAAATGTTTGTCACAAAGCCAAACAGATGACTACACTGAGCAAAAACAATAAACTAGTGTTGTAGCCACTTGCAACCTTTATGAATTGTTAGAGTATATTCACACTGCTTCTTTATTCTGGCAGTCAAAAATAAGCAGTTTTCAAGCAGAAGACAATTTAGGACCAGTTCCTTTTCTCTGAGGTTTTAAATACCTGAAGCGTCTTTTTTTTTGTTTTTTGCTGGGAGGATCGTTCATGAGTGCTTTTTTGATATTTTTTTCTATCTGCATTTTTCTGAGGTTTTTTCTGAGTTTTTTTGAGCATTTTTTTACTGGTGTTTTCCGGATGTTTTTTCTTATTTTTTTAAATACATTAACCCCTTAAGAACCGAGCCACTTTGTAGGTAAATAACCGGGCCTCATTATTAAATTCTGACCAGTGTCATTTTATGAGGTGATAACTTTTAAATGCTTCAAAGGATTCTGAGAATGTTTTTCGTGACATATTGTACTTCATGATAGTGGTAAAATTTGTTCAATATAACTTGCATTTATTTGTAAAAATATTGGAGATTTCACAGTTTTCAAACTTTTAATTCTTATGCCCTTAAACCAGAGAGTTATACCACACAAACTGGTTAATAAATAACTTTTTCCACTTTACATCAGTCCAATTTTTGAAATAACTTTTTTGTTATGAAATTAAAAGAGTTAAAAGTAGATTAGCAATTTTACATTTTTCCAACAAAATTTACAGAACCATTTTTAAAGGACCACCTCACATTTGAAGTCACTTTGAGGGGCTTATATGACAGGAAATACCCCAAATTTACACAATTCTAAAAATTATACCCCTCATAGTCCTCAATACCACATTGTTAACCCTTCAGGTGCTTCACAGGAGATAATGCAATGTGGAAGGAAAAACATTAGACTTTTTTTTACAAACATTTTAATTGAGCCCCAATTTTTTTTTATTTTCGCATGGATAGCAGGAGAAAATGCACTATACATTTTTTTTGTTCAATTTCTCCTGAATATGCCAAGACCCCATAGGTCGAAAACTACTTTTGAGGCACAGTGCAAAGCTCAGAAGGGAAGAAGCGCCATATTGGAGATGGGATTTTGCTGGAATGGCTTGATGGTGCCATGTCACATTGGCAGAGCCTCTAAGGTGCCAGAACAGCAGAAACCCCCATAAATGACATCACTTTACAAGCTACACCTCTCAATGACCACTCAAAGAATTCATCTAGTGGTGAAGTGATCATATTGACACCATATGTGCCTCACAGAAATTGATATCATTGGATGGTGAAGAAAGAATAATAACATATTTACAGCTTAAATGTTGTTTTATCCCCACATTTTTAATTCTTACAAGAGTTAATTGTTAAAAAAGGACCACAGTTTGTTGTGCAATTTCTCCTGATTGTGCCAATACCCTACATGTAATCGGAAACTACTTTTCACTCATAGTACAAAGTGCACCATTATAGTGCAGATTTTAATGTTCTGGTTTGCTAGTGCCATGACCAATTGAGAGAGGCCCTGAGGTGCCAAAACAGCGGAACCCGCATAAAAGACCCCATTTTACAAACACAACTCAACTAATTCATCTAGGGATGCTGTTATCATATTAACACCATGGGAGTGTTATAGAATTTTATACCATTGGGCATTGAAAAAACATTTTTTATTTTACCACAAAAATTTAGTTTTAGCCACAGATTTTACTTTCTTCACAAGGGGAAATGGGTAAAAATGGCACCAAAATTTGCACACAATATCTGATGAACTGGAAATACCCCATAAGTGGCTGTACAGTACTACTTAGCCATATAGCGAAACTAGGGAGGGATGGAGAGCTGTTTGACTCCTGGAGCTCAGAATTTCCTAGAATAGTTTGCAGAATCCATATACAGAGCCCTTAAGTGCCAGAAGAGCAGAATACCTGTCTCATGTGACCCCATTTTAAAAATAATCATACCCCTGCAAAACATATGGATGCTAAATGTGGTGTAAGCACACTGTGGGGCTCAGAAGGGAGGAGGGCATTTGGATTTGGGAATGCAAAATTTGCTGAATTTTGTTGAGAGGGCAGGGAATCATACCACTTTTCCAGAACCTTTTGTACTACCAGTAATGTTGAAACCCCCTATATTTCCATTGACAGATGACGGACCTGAGTGAGGACTTGCTTTTTTGTGGACTGAGGTGAAGGTTTTGTTGGGAACATTTTCTATAACATTTTGAATCACATTTATCTTGTGCTCTACGTTTCCACCTAAATCTTCTAATGACATGATTCAGATGAAACCCCAGAGGGATCCATTCTCTCTAATGAGGCAGCAGAGTTACTCTGGACTCCATCTGGCCTCTGTTCAGCATTTTCTTTTTTTTCAGAAGTGCACAAAACTGTGGATGACTGTGCTTTATGCACACCTAAAATAATGGACACGGCATCCACAGTGCCTCCACCTGCCTCATTGTAGGGAATCTCTCACTGGGGATTCCATCTGACTCAGCTATTTCAGAGATTTACATAGAAACCTCAGTGTAAACGCTTAGCGTAGAGCATGGGATAAATGTGAGTAGAGCCTTACTGCAATTTTTGGGAGGCAGAATGAATAAATCAACAGCAGGTGAATAATTGCTTTTGTTTATTTTTTATTGCATTCCTCGTTTGGGTTAGATGATTTTTTTTCTTCAGGTCAGAGGGATAACATAGTTTTTTTATGTTTGGCTGCTATCACACACAAATAGTCCCTTTTTTTGCAAAAACTTGTTTTTGCATTGCTTTTTTAAGAGCTGTAATTTTTCCATATTTCTGCATACAGAATCATATGAGGGATTCTTTTTATGGGACGAATTGCTGTTTTTATTAGAACCATTTTCGGGCATGTGACATTTTTTGATCACTTTCTATTCCAATTATTGGGAAGCATAATGAACAAAAACCAGCAATGCAGAAATAGTTTTTTTTTCATGCTGTCTCAAATGTGGTAAAATTGATCAGACCACTTTATTCTTCAGGTCAGTGCGATACCTGATTTATGTATTTTTTATGTTTTGGCACTTTTACAAAATAATTTTTTTTTAGATGAAAGAATTATTTTTGCAGCAGTGCATTCTGAATGCTATAACTTTTTAATGTTACCGCTGATAGAGCTGTATAGCAGCTTGTTTTTGTGAATGACGTTTTTCAGTGATACCACTTTTATTTACATCTGTCTTTTTGATCGCGTTTTATTCCACTTTTTTCCTGTGGTATAATGAAAAATCATATTATGCCACTTTTTATAGTGTTTACTGATGAGGTTAACTAGTGTGACAGTTTTATAGATCGGGTAATTCTGGACGTGGTGATACCAAATATCTGTACTTTTTTGTTTATTTTTTTAAACAAAAATGTGCATTTATTGATGTAATTTTTTTATTTTTTATTATTTTGCAATTTTTTTTCAAAAAATGCTTTTACAATTTTTTAAACTTTTTTTTAACCCCTTTCTGCCATCGGACAGAATAGGGCGTCCGGAAATGCGCGCACCAGTGACCCCCATCACGTGATCGGGGGTCATCGGTGCAACGGTATGACAACCAGAGGTCTTCTTGAGACCTCTATGGTTGTTGATGCTGGATTGCTATGAGCACCACCCTGTGGACGGCGCTCATAGCAATGCTGTAATTCTACTACATAGAGGCGATCTGAGCATTGCCTCTATGGAGCAGAGCCAATCAAGTTGTGCCATCTTCTAAATGTTTTTAAAAATCTGAAAGAAAATATATAAAAGTTCAAATCACCCCCCTTTTGCCCCATTCAAATAAAAACCATAAACAAATCAAACCTATAGATATTTAATATCGCCTTGTTCACCTGATCTATAAAAAAAAAGGATTAACCTGATCGCTAAACGGCATAGCGATAAAAAAATTCAAACCCCCAGATTTACGTATTTTGGTCGCAGCGACATTGCATTAAATACAATGAGGCAGATCAAAAGAACGTATCTGCACCAAAATGATATCATTAAAAACAACAGCTCGGCATGCAAAAAATAAGCCCTCATGCAACCCAAGATCATGAAAAATGGAGACGTTATGGTATCATAAAAATGCACAGTTTTTTAATGATAGTCTATGGTAAATTTACGGTGCAGCGATGGAGCGTCGTCGCATTGTAAACAGACATGTTGCTTTCTGGAAAGACGTGCCAGTCTTTCCAGACCAGGGGTGCTTAAACTTTTACATGCCACTGTATGTTCAGGCTGCTGCAATTACTCACATCCCTTCACAAATTCTGTACACTTAATCTATATCAACCCCTCTTTTCTCTCTTCTCTTATGTACAGCTCTCATGTTCTCTTCACAATGTTAAACCACATAGATCCATTCTCTCCCACCATACAACACAAGAGATGCTTTCAAAAATCTCTCAACCATCTGCTCACTCTTTCTATTCTCCATCTCCTAGTCTTAAGGTACCTTCACATTAAGCGACGCTGCAGCGATAGCGACAACGATGCCGATCGCTGCAGCGTCGCATTTTGATCGCTGGAGAGCTGTCACACAGACCGCTCTCCAGCGACCAACGATGTCGAGGTCCCCGGGTAACCAGGGTAAACATCGGATTACTAAGCGCAGGGCCGCGCTTAGTAACCCGATGTTTACCCTGGTTACCAGCGTAAAATGTAAAAAAAACAAACAGTACATACTTACATTCGCATCCCCCGGCGTCCGCTTCCTGCACTGACTGAGCGCCGGCCCTAACAGCAGAGCGGTGACGTCGCCGCTGTGCTGTACTTTCACTTTCACTTTACGGCGCTCAGTCAGTGTGGGAAGCGGACGCCGGGGGACGCGAAGGTGAGTATGTACTGTTTGTTTTTTTTACATTTTACACTGGTAACCAGGGTAAACATCGGGTTACTAAGCGCGGCCCTGCGCTTAGTAACCCGATGTTTACCCTGGTTACCAGTGTAAAACATCACTGGTATCGTTGCTTTTGGTGTCAAACACGACGATACACGCCGGTCTGACGACCAAATAAAGTTCTGAACTTTGTTCAACGACCAGCGATATCACAGCAGGATCCTGATCGCTGCTGCGTGTCAAACTAAACGATATCGCTAGCCAGGACGCTGCAATGTCACGGATCGCTAGCGATATCGTTTAGTGTGAAGGTACCTTTAGTACAATATTACAACCATTGTTGTAATAATAAGTCTTACTACTTCCCTGCTACACTCAGAAACCCTGCAAATCTCATTAATATTCTTTGCATGCCTTCTGCAGCTTTTAATTGTGCCCTCTAGAATGCATGGTCAGCATGTAACAAACTCTCCTATATCCATGACTTTTTCCTTTCAAATTCCCTTAACCTTCTGGTTCTCACTGAATGCTGCTCTCTCAAATGGTGTCCTACATTTTTCTCATACCCAAAGACATGACAACAGATCAGGTGGAGGTGTTGGTCTACTCTTTTCAACAAAATGTACTTTTCAGTTTAATTCCCCCGGTACCCTCCCTTATCTTTAATTTTTATGAGGTCCACACTGTGAGACTCTACCGGCCCTTCTCCGTGTGAGTGGCAGTTGTGTATCGCACTTCGGGCTCCTGTCAGTTCCTGGATCACTTTGCCACCTGGCTTGTAAGCTTTCTATCATGTGACATCCCCACGCTCATCATGAGTGACTTTAACATCCCCATTGGTGATTCCCTCTCCTCCTCTGCCCCCCACTTTTTATCCATAAATTCTTTTTTCGGCCTTTCACAGCTTAATAATTCTACTATGCAGATGGAAATATGCTGGACTTGGTCTTCTCCCGACACTGCTCAGTGTATGACTTTACTAACTCTCCCCTCCCGCTCTCTGACCACAACCCTCCTTCATTCTCTGTCAGTAACTGTCACCCCACTCAGGACACCCCCACTTTCCACACATATAGAAATTTACGTGCCATTAACACCCAGAAACCTATGAAGAATTTGCAGTCATCATTGGCCCCAATATCCTCCCTCTCATCTCCACCTACATTTAGAGCACCTCAACACAGATGATGACAACCCTGGCACATGCTGCAAACAAGTTTTCTTCAGCGGTGCTCAAGATGCTCCAATTGCAAATGTCAAAAGTGCTTGTCCCAACCACCAACCTCAGCGCTGATGATCTGGTCAATTATTTCAAAGAAAAAATTGACCAGATCTGAAAGGAAATTTTTTCACAATTCCCTAACATTATGCATTCTCCTCCCTCCTGCATTGCATCTAGCTCACTTTCTGTCTTTGAACCAGTCACTCAAGAAGAAATGACCAGACACCTTGCATCTTCTCACTCTACTACTTGCACCAGTGACCCTATTCCCTCACAGCTCTTTCAGTCCATTTCTCCCTCCATCACCACTCACCTAACTTAAATTTTTAAACTCTCCCTCTCATTTGGTAATTTTTCCTTCTCATTTAAACACACCAGCATACATCCATTACTTAAAAAAAAATCCCTCCACCAAAACTGTGCCTCTCTCCAATTTTCCCTTCATCTCTAAACTCCTAGAAAACTTGATCCGCTACTGTCTAATCTGCTATCTTTGAGATTACTGTCTTCTTGACCCTTTACAATGTGGTTTCCGTTCTTTACACTCTACTGAATCTGCCCTCACTAAAGTCTCCTGTGATCTAGTAACAGCTAAATATTATGGTCACTACTTCCTGCTGATTCTCCTGGATCTCTTTAGAGAATTTGACACTGTGGATCACTAGTGACACTATCGTCCTCAAGAACACTGTTCTTTCCTGGCTTTCCTCCTACCTCTCTGACCACTCCTTAACTGTATCCTTTGCTGGCTCCTCTTCCTCTTAACTTTCCCTTACTGTTGAGGTTCCACAAGGCTCTGTCCTAGGCCCCTTCTGTTTCTCCTTGCACACTGCCCCTATTGGATAATCAATCAGTAGATTAGGTTTTCAGTACCATCTCTATGCTGGTGACACCCAATTATACACATTGTCTTCTGATATCACCCCTGCATTACCACAAAATACCAGTGATTGTCTTTCCGTTGTCTCTAACATCATGTCCTCCCTCTAGCTGAAGCAATCAGTCAAAAACTGAGCTCCTTGTGTTCCCTCCCTCCATTAACCTACCTATGCCCAATATTGCCATTTCCGTGTGTAGTTTCACCATTACTCCTCAGCAACATGACAGCTGAGTTGGTGTCATATTTGATTCAGATCTTTCCTTCACTCCTCACATCTGATCACTTGCCCACTCATCTCACCTACACCTCCAAACATATCTAGAATTTGACCTTTTCTTACTTTTGACGTGGCAAAAACTCTTACTGTAGCTGTTTTTCATTCTCATCTGGAATATTGCAACTTTCTATTAATCGGTCTCCGTCTTACCAAACTCTCCTCTCTACAATCTGTCCTGAATGCAGCAACCAGGATTATATTCCTTTTCAACTGCTACACCGATGCCTCTACCCTGTGCCAATCATTGCGCTGGTTGTCCATCTGATACAGAGTTCAATATAATCTTATCACTCTCATGCACAAAGTGCAGCATGATTCAGTACCACCCTACACTTAAAAAGCTCTTATGGTCAGCAGGGTCTTCTTTCATGTAGAGTGTAAGCTCTTATGATCAGTGGGGTTCTCTCTCCTGTGGAATATAGGTTCTTTTGGTCAACTGGATTCTCTCTTTCCTCTCCCCGACGTGCATTTTCCAAGCAATTGCAAACTTTCCAGTATTGAGATTCACGTGAATTATTTTGCTACAAATCGGGATCCAAAAAGTAACATTTCTCCTTGCAGAGAATGACATGTTAAGCATGCGGAAATGAGGAGGCTTAAAGCCGCAAAATTGGGAAATATGCAAATTGTCTCTTCAGAGAAGAAACAGAGACAATTTGCTGCAAATCAAATTTTTTATGGGAATATTTGGTAAAGTCAGTTAATTTGAATTAGAAAAGGCCATCCCTACTATACACTGCACTGAAGGGACTTTGGAGGTTCAACAAGCACCTAACTCAAGGGGCTGTGGTGCTTGAAGACCACAGCATAGCATTTTTTACCGAGCATTGTGCAGTACTGAATTGCAGATATTACTACTACTAAAATATGCTATGTTGCTGTGCCTGGTGGTTTGCATCTAATTATTTAGCAATTACACATTAATGGTACCACTGGCAAACATTTCCCAATAAAGCATGATTGAGAAAGTGATAATTTTGATAAATTCATATTAGAATCATATTCCTACAGGATTGTCCAGAATTAACAGCATTTCTGAATGCAAATTCATATGATGTTAGTGTCCATGGCAACTTGCAGTATCTTGTTTCTTCATTCATAAATCATAACAGCTTCTGCATACCAACTCTCTGCTGCATGCTGCAATATTTCTATATGCTACGGACCACAATAAAAACAAACGGTATAGCTGGAGAGACAAAAAGTGCAAATAGGATCTTATGTGATAGCCAAGTGGTATAAGATATTATAGGTATGCTCACCTGATAGGGTTGTGACAGTCACACAACCTATAGAAGCATGTAAAGGCTGTAGCAGGGCCACTAAGGAGATACAATGCAATGAATGAGGAATACGGTGGTTCAAAGTACGCGATGCCCAATGTTCCAAAAATGTGATCACAGACCTATGTGTGTGATTATATTTTTGGAACCTTAAACAGTGTGGACTTTGAGCCACCGTATTCCTCATTCATTGCAATGGACCACAATAAAATACACTACTGAGGAGATTTATTAAAACAAATATGTAGAAAAAGTTCTCTGCCTCATAAAGCCTCATATATCTGCATGCTCTAAGTTTGGCCATTGTAGGCTGGTTTTCCACTTTTTTTCTGTCTGTTACTCTAATTATATACAACACTATTTTGCATTTAAAAAAAACAGGCCACATATTTGACAGTGTGGTGTTTCCGTGACAGGCCTCATATATCTGCGTGCTCCAAGTTTGGCCATTGTAGGCCGGTTTCCCACTTTTTTCTTGTCTGTTACCCTAATTATATACAGCACTATTTTGCATTCAGAAAATACAGGCTACATATTTGGCAGTGTGATATTTCAGTGACTGGCCTCAAATATCTGCGTGCTCCAAGTTTGGCCATTGTAAGCTGGTTTTCCACTTTTTTCTTGTCTGTTACTCTAATTATACACAGCACTATTTTGCATTTAAAAAAATACACGCCAAATATTTGGCAGTGTGCTATCACTGTCTGATGTATTTGTAGCCTACAAATTGTGGAAATTCAGGCCTTCATTCAGCTTCATTTGCTGTCTGTTACCCTAGTTCAGTACACTATTTTAGTTTAAAAAATTAAAAAATACAAGTTAAAAGTTGTTATGGCTGCTGCATGACTGTGTTAAATGCTTCAACTACTACTACCATCATCATCTTCAGCCTAGAGGCAGTCACTGCACACATAAAAAGTCTGAGGAGCAGAGTGTGAATGCTTGGGCGGTGTTATACTCTATCTCTGTATTACTAAGGCATTTGCTCCCACCAATAAAAGCGGTACTGCCAGAAAGTGAGGAGCCATGTTCACAGTGACCGCCAGAGAGTGAGGCACCGTGCGCTCCATGACCGTGAGTACAGCGCACGTTCGCAGTTGAGAGAGACAGTTCATGCTCCGTGTTCAGCTTTGCAATACAATAAAGAAAGGGCACAGAGAAATGACAGAGAATGTTGGTACTGTCAGCAAGGTACTCCCTCAGCATTTTTGCAAGCAAAGCACTCCTTGTGAGAGTCCCCCACGCCACAGGGCTCAGTGCGATAGGAGGGTCTGAGAAAACTCTCCCTGAACTTTGTCAGTGTTCCACTGCCTTTGCTGGATTGGAGTTGTGTCTCTCTCACCTGTACTCCTTGCTTGGCCAATGAACTGTGACCTCTTCTGCCAGTGTTTTCAGATGGGAATTTTTTAATAATTCAGCAAGAAGGGCCCTTGTAGTACACCTGTCTGCCTCTGGAATAAGAGATATAAACTTCTCTTTGTAGCGTGGGTCTAGAATTGTCAACAATCAGTATTGCCTGTCATCTAAAATTTTGAAAACGCAAGGGTAATGGGAAAGGCAGGGTAACATAAACTCAGCCATGAGTGCAAAACTGCTAACAGTCGATACTTCCATGTCCTCACCAAGAGGACAACTGACCTTGGTCTCCTCCTCCTCCTCATCTTCAGGCCTCCACGACTTGACAAACTTCAGTAATATCATTGTAAATACATCACTGTAAATACATTCCCCTGTAGTTTTTTTTCTCCCCCACCTCTTTGTGGATTGTAAGTTATCACGTGCAGGTTTTTATGGGGGTGGTTTAATTATTGTTATCATTGTTACTTAGTGTAGATTGTAAGCTGTCACATGCAGGGTAGTTTGATTTCTGTTTAATTATTGTATTGTTATCGTTGTTACTTAGTTCTGTTGTGTTTGAAACTGGAAATATGTTGACACTATATAAATAACTATAAATATTAATATTTGAACAGAGAAGCAGGTTGGAGATGTTAATTATGGCATCATTGCCGATCACCATTTTGGTGAATTCCTCAAAGTTTTGGAGGATGGTAAATATGTCTGACAGCCATGTCCACTCCTGAGATCTTATGTGTGAAGTCAGAACTGAATACAAGCGGCCTTGTTGATGCTGGTAGTCTACAAATGCCTTCTTCTGCTCACAAATCCTTTCCAAAATATGCAGTGTAGAGTTCAAATGCATGGGGAGGACATGACACATCAGTCGGTGAGCCAGAAGCTGCAAGTGCTGCAGAATCACGGCAAGGGCGGATGAAGCTCTAACTGACTTTCTAAAATGGGTACGCAGAGCCTCGTACTTTTCCTAGCGGATCTGGCACCTCCGCGTCGCTTTTCTGAAAGCGTTCAACAATGAGGTTAAGCACATGGGCCAGGCATGGTACGTGTGTGAGCTTGCCTCGACAGCAGAGCAGAAATCAGGTTCCAGCCATTGTCACACACAACCATGCCTGGCTGTAGGTTGAGCGGTGTCAGCCACAGATCTGCCTGCTCTCTCAGAGCTATCCACAACTCTTCATCATTGTGCAGCTTGTCACAGCATATTACCTTCAGCACAGCCTGTTGCCACTTGGCTGAGGCAGTGCTGCAGTGCTTCCAGCTTGTGACTGATGTGTTACTTTTGGAGATGGAGGCTGAAGAGGACGCGAAGGAGGAGGAGGTGCAGGAGCTGTAGACTATGGGGCAACCCAGATTGACATAGGGCTTGCAATACTGGGGTTTGGAGGATGTGCACCATCCCAAGGTCGGACTGGGTCCTGGCTTCCACTATGTTAATCCAGTGTGCCGTTAGTGAGATGTACCATCCCTGACCACAAGCACTTGTCCATGTGTCTGTAGTTAGGAGGACTTTCCTGATAACAACATTGTGGAGGGCACAGGTAATGTTGTGGGACACCTGCTTGATTGTGTGATGTCATGACGGCAGACGGGGAAAAATTGAGGTGGCTGGGTAACGAGTACCTTGTGATAGTCACTGCCATCAGGTTGTGGAAAGCTTACGTCTCCCATTGGCCTAAAATGCAACATTTCCAGCACGAGCAGATGACAAATGTGTGAATTTAGTACTGTGGTGCTGGCTGTGTATTTCGGCTTGTGATCCAAAAAATGGGGTATGGACAATTGAACGCTGGACTGGGACAAGGACGTGACGTGCTTGTTGATGGTGCTATTTCAGTTGTGTGTGCAACTGCAGATGCATGGCATGAGGCATCTTAAAATGCACCATGGACAGTGGATTGGCTTGCATGCACAACATCGGAAGAACCACCCGCAGACACTGTTCATGGAGGATTGTGTTCAACCAACAAAGTCAGGTGCTTTGCTGCCATGTACCTGATCATGCTTGTGGTGCTTAGGATGGGATTTTTGCTACCCCTGCTGCTGCAAGCATGGCAGATAGTGCAAATGGCCTTTTTAGGTTTTTTGTTATAGGGACATTCAGTGTCTCCCTCTCCCACACCACCTCCTCACTTCAACCCTGGTCTTTTGGTGTTCCCCAAGGCTCAGTTCTAGGACCCCTACTCTTCTCCATCTACATCTTTAGCCTGGGACAGCTGATGTAATGGCACGGTTTGCTATATCATCAGTACGCCGATGACTCGCAGATCTACCTATCTGTACCTGACATCACCTCCTTAGTGACCAAAATCACATGTCTTCACGCTATTTCATCCTTCTTTTCTGCTCGCTTTCAAAAAGTTGATATGGACAAAACAGAATACATCATCTTTCAACCATCTTAAGCTAAATAGACATGAGAGCTGTGATGTTTTGAAGCTGTGATCTTCATCTTCTTGGTGTGGATGTTGTAAATTTCAAAGTCGTCATCAATACCATCATGGGCGGACATACTGCCTGTTCAACCTGTGTGGCTGCACAGGGGCCCGGAGGCTCCAGGGGGCCCCTGCAGGCAGGGCCGGCATTAGGGGCAGGCAGCTGCCTAGGTCCCCGCTCCCCCAGGGGCCCCCAGCTAGCGGCAAATCACGCAACTGCTATGGGGCCCCTGTGAGGCAGGGGGGCCCGCCTGCGGCCAGCAACAACTCCCCCGCCGCATACCGCGTCTGCCGATACAGTTCAAAGCAACGATGGAGGAGAGAGCGTCACCTGATGCTCCCTCTCCTATCATTCCCCGCTCTGCCTCTGACAGACACTACCGCGCACTCACTGTGTGCTGACAGGAGCAGGAAGTGGAAGCAGCGCGGGCACGAGGAGAGGTGAGGAGTGCGTGTGTTGTTTTTTTTACTCTATAACAGTTAGTACTGGACTGTAGGGCCATTCTGGGGGGAGCGGCGCTGTATACCATGAGGCTCTGTGCTGTATACCATGAGGCTGTGTGCTGTATACCATGAGCCTGTGTGCTGTATACCATGAGCCTGTGTGCTGTATACCATGAGGCTGCGTGCTGTATACCATGAGGCTGTGTGCTGTATACCATGAGGCTGTGTGCTGTGTACCATGAGGCTGTGTGCTGTGTACCATGAGGCTGTGTGCTGTATACCATGAGGCTGTGTGCTGTATACCATGAGGCTGTGTGCTGTATACCATGAGGCTGTGTGCTGTATACCATGAGCCTGTGTGCTGTATACCATGAGGCTGTATACCATGAGGCTGTGTGCTGTATACCATGAGGCTGTGTGCTGTATACCATGAGGCTACGCTGTATACCATGAGGCAGTGCTGTATACTATGATGCTGCGCTGTATACTATGAGGCTGTGTGCTGTATACTATGAGGCTACGCAGTATACCATGAGGCTGTGTGCTGTATACTATGAGGCTGTGCTGTATACTATGAGGCTGTCCTGTATACTATGAGGCTGCGCTGTATACTATGAGGCAGTGCTATATACTATGTGGCTGCGATGTATACCATGAGGCTGTGTGCTGTATACCATGAGGCAGTGCTGTATACTATGAGGCTGCGCTGTATACTATGAGGCTGTGCTGTATACTATGAGGCTGTGCTGTATTCTATGAGGCTGTGCTGTATACTATGAGGCTGTGCTGTATACTATGAGGCAGTGCTATATACTATGAGGCTGCGATGTATACCATGAGGCTGCGCTGTATACCATGAGGCTGCGCTGTGTACTATGAGGCAGTGCTGTATATCATGAGGCTGTGTGCTGCATACCATGAGGCTGCGCTGTATACCATGAGGCTGTGTGCTGTATACTATGAGGCAGTACTGTATACCATGAGGTTGTGTGCTGTATACTATGAGGCAGTGCTGTATACCATGAGGCTGCGCTGTATACTATGAGGCTGTGTGCTGTATGCTATGAGGCTGTGTGCTGTATACTATGAGGCTGTGTGCTGTATACCATGAGGCTGCGCTGTATACCATGAGGCAGTGCTGTTTACTATGAGGCTGTGCTGTATACTACGCGGGCAGTGCTGTGTACTATGAGGCTGCACTGTATACTATGAGGCTGCACTGTATACTATGAGGCTGCGCTGTATACTATGAGGCTGCGCTGTATACTATGAGGCTGCACTGTATACTATGAGGCTGCGCTGTTTAATATGAGGCTGTGCTGTATACTACGCAGGCAGTGCTGTATACTATGAGGCTGCACTGTATACTATGAGGCTGCACTGTATACTATGAAGCTGCACTGTATACTATGAGGCTGCGCTGTATACTATGCGGGCAGTGCTGTATACTATGAGGCTGCTCTGTATACTATGCGGGCAATGATGTATAATATGAGGCTGCGCTGTATACTATGAGGCTGCGCTGTATACTATGAGGCTGCGCTGTATACTATAAGGCTGCGCTGTTTACTATGAGGCTGTGCTGTATACTACACGGGCAGCGCTGTATACTATGAGGCTGCGCTGTATACTATTAGGCTGCGCTGTATACTATGAGGCTGTGCTGTATTCTATGCGGGCAGTGCTGTATAATATGAGGCTGCTCTGTATACTACGCGGGCTGTGCTGTATACTATGCAGGCAATGCTGTTTACTATGCGGGCAGTGCTGTATACTATGTGGGCAGTGCTGTATACTATGTGGACAGTGCTGTATACTATGCGGGCTGTGCTGTGTATTATGCGGGCTGTGTTGTATTCTATGGGGGGTACATTATATTCTATGGGGGAGGCTGTGTTATATACTATGGGGGGTGCATTATATTCTATGGGGAAGGCTGTGTTATATACTATGGGGGCTGCATTATATTCTATGGGGGCTACATTATATTCTATGGGGAGGTGGGCTGTATTATATTCTATGGGGGGCTACATTATATTCTATGGGGGGCTGTATTAGATTTTATGAGGGAGGATTGCATCATACTCTTTGATGGGGCTACATTATATTCTATGGGAAGGTGGGCTGTATTATATTCTATGGGGGCTGTATTATATTTATATTCTATGAGGGGTGATTACATCATACTTTATGAGGGGGCTACATTATACTATTTGAGGGGGGCTGCATTATATTCTATGGAGGTTACATCATACTCTGTATCAAGGACTATGGGGAATACATTATACTATATGAAGAACTATGGGCTGCATTATACTATGGAAAAGCGAATTGTACTACATGGATGACTATGGCGGTGCATTATACTATATGGAGCACTATGAGTGTATTATATTATGTGGAGGATTGAGCAGTGTATTTTAATATATGGAGGACTATGAGGATTGTATAATACTATATTGAGGACTATGGGAAGTGTATAATACTATATGGAGGACTGAGGAGTATATTATACTATATAGAGGACTATAGGGCACATTATATTATATGTAGGACTATGCGGTGTGCATTTTTACAATATGGAGGACTGTGGTGCACATTATAATATATGGAGGACTATGGGGTGTATTATACTAAACAAGTAAAATGCTGCCTATTCATCGAGTGATTGGATTGGTTATGCCGGAACAGAAATCATTGTTCTCAGCAGGACATCGCCGGTGTAAACTGTAGATGTGCTGCTGATAACATGATACTGTATGGTGATCTGTTTGTGATCTATCAGTGATTGTTCTGTCCGATCATTCTTTCTCAGACGGTGTAAAGAGGCCTGGAAACAACCGTTGAACGAGTTCAATATTGTCGATCACACTCCTTTAGTGGCCTGAACTCAGTGCATGTAAATACAACCGAAATGCTTCTAAGTGATGTGCAATATGTTAGGATTTGAGGCCCCATTTTAAACTTTGCCTAGGGCCCCACTTTGCCTAAAACCGGCCCTGCCTGCAGGGTGGCTAATAATGAGGGCAAACTGGTCAGTTTATGCGGCTCCGGGGGCCCTGTTATGATCTGGTGACCTTGGAGCCGCATGACAGACTTTCTGAGGAGTAGGTGGTACCTGTACTGACCGCAAACCCTAATCTAACACGGCAGCTAGAAGTAGCCGTGGGATGTACCTAACACGTCCTAGACATCTCGACACAGCCGGAGGACTAAATACCCCTATAGATGGAAATGGGAATTCTATCTTGCCTCAGAGCAGAACCCCAAAGGATAGGCAGCCCCCCACAAATATTGACTGTGAGTATAAGAGGAAAGACACACGCAGGCAGAAAAACAGGATTTAGCAAAAGAGGCACTTCTAGCTAAATAGAAAAGGATAGGACAGAATTCTAAGCGGTCAGTATTAAAATCCTAAAAACATCCACAGCAGATAATACAAATATTCCACATCTAACTAAAGACATAGAAAGTATATCTGCATCTCCTGAGAATCCAGCATGACTGAAAAATCCAAACAAAGTCTAAGCTGGACAAAAACACAATAAATTGCACTGAATTGCAAAGAACACTGCATGTGTGCACATAGACAAAAAAACAGACACTTATCTTAGCTGAATTTGCAGCAGGGCATGAGGAGCCAGAGAGAGATACAATCCCTCCAAGTACAATGGACAACTGGCACAGACTCATGGATCCTGCACACCTAAATACCTAATAGAGCTGCAATCAGCAGAAACACCTGCCCGGATTACAACCCCAAGACAACTGCACTACCACCAACAACCACCGGAGGGAGCCCAAGAGCAGAATTCACAACAGTACCCCCCTTGAATAGGGGTCACCGAACCCTCACCAGAGCTCCCAGGCCGATCAGGACGAGCCAGATGAAAGGCACAGACCAAATCAGCAGCATGGACATCAGAGGCAAAAACCCAAGAATTATCCTCCTGGCCATAACCCTTCCATTTGACAAGGTACTGAAGCCTCCGCTTCGAAAAGCGAGAATCCAAAATCTTCTCAACCACATACACCAACTTCCCATCAACCAACACAGCAGCAGGAGGATCAACAGAGGGAACAACGGGCACCACATATTTCCGCAATAAAGATCTATGGAAAACATTATGGATGGCAAAAGAGGCCGGAAGGACCAAACGAAAAGACACCGGATTGATAATCTCAGAAATCCTATGAGGACCAATAAACCGAGGCTTAAACTTAGGGGAAGAAACCTTCATAGGAACATGACAGGAAGACAACCAAACCAAATCCCCAACCCGAAGCCGGGAACCAACACACCGACGACGGTTAGCAAAACGCTGAGCCTACTCCTGAGACAACACCAAATTGTCCAACACATGAGCCCAAATCTGCTGCAACCTGTCAACCACAGAATCCACACCAGGACAATCAGAAGGCTCAACCTGCCCCGAAGAAAAACGAGGATGAAAACCAAAATTACAAAAGAAGGGTAAAACCAAGGTAGCTGAACTAGCCCGATTATTAAGGGCAAACTCGGCCAATGGCAAGAAAGTCACCCAATCATCCTGATCAGCAGACACAAAGCATCTCAAATAAGTTTCCAAAGTCTGATTAGTTCGCTCGGTCTGGCCATTTGTCTGAGGATGAAATGCGGATGAAAAAGACAAATCAATGCCCAGCTGTTGTGAATTCTGCTCTTGGGCTCCCTCCGGTGGTTGTTTGTGATAGTGCAGTTGTCTCTGGGTTGTAATCCAGGGCAGGTGTTTCTGCTGATTGCAGCTCTATTCGGTATTTAGGTGTGCTGGATTCATTAGTCAGTGCCAGTTGTCCATTGTTCTTGGAGGGTTTACATCCCTGTCTGGTTCCTTCTGCTCTGCTGCCAATTCAGCCAAGATAAGTGTCTGGTTTATTTTCCTGCAGCACACATGCAGTGTGCTTTTCAGTTCAGAACAATTTATTGTTTTGTCTTGTCCAGCTTAGACTTGTTTGGATTTTTTCAGTCATGCTGGATTCTCTGAAGATGCAGATATACATTCTATGTCTTTAGTTAGATGTGGAATTTTTGTATTTTCTGCTGTGGATATTTTCAGAGTTGTAATACTGACCGCTTAGTACTCTGTCCTATCCTTTACTATTTAGCTAGAAGTGCCTCTTTTGCTAAATCCTGTTTTCAGCCTGTGTGTGTGTCTTTACTCTTATATTCACCGTCAATATTTGTGGGGGGCTGCCTATCCTTTGGGGTTTCTGCTCTGAGGCAAGATAGAATTCCCATTTCCATCTATAGGATAATTTAGTCCTCTGGCTGTGTCGAGGTGTCTAGGATGTGTTAGGTACACCCCACGGCTACTTCTAGTTGCGGTGTCAGTTTAGGGTTGCGGTCTGTACAGGTATGTTGTGAATTCCGCTCTTGGGCTCCCTCCGGTGGTTGTAAGTGGCACTTTTGTGAGTTCTGCTCTTGGGCTCCCTCCGGTGGATTTAAGTGGAACTGCTGCTCCTTGGATTTAGCAGTCAGCAGCTGCTTCCACTGATCGTCTATTCTGGCTCGGCTATTTATCCTGGCTCTATCCTTCAGCTAGTGCCAGTTGTCAATGGTTCCTGCTTGGATTCACATCTCTCTTGGATTTCCCTGATATTCTGACCAGTTCAGCAAAGATAAGTCCTTGCTTTGTTCTTTTGCTTTCCACTTGTTGTGGACTTAATCGTTCAGCACATTCTATGTTGTTTTTCTAGTCCAGCTTGTCAGTATGGATTTATTCAGTTAAGCTGGAAGCTCTGGGAAGCAGATTTACCCTCCGCACCTTTAGTCAGGTGTGGAGATTTTTGTAAACTCTGTGGTGGATTTTTCTAGTTTTTAATACTGACCGGACAGCATTCTGTCCTGTTCTATCTATCTAGCTAGATTGGCCACCTTTGCTACATCCTAGTTTCATTCTGTGTATGTCATTTCCCTTTCCACTCACAATCAATATTTGTGGGGGGGGGGTGTCTGTCCTTGGGGAATTTTCTCTGAGGCAAGATAGCTTTCCTGTTTCTATCTTTAGGGGTAGTTAGTCCTCCGGCTGTGACGAGGTGTCTAGGGAGTGACAGGAACATCCCACGGCTACTTCTAGTGTTGTGTTAAGCTCAGGAACTGCGGTCAGTACAGGTACCACCTCCTCCAGAGCACGTCCCATGTTGCTCCTAAACCACCAGTTCATAACAGTACAACTGGCCAAAAATGAATTAAATGCATCTCAAAAGAAGGAAAAAAGAAAAATTCTGAGCCATTTTTTTTTCTGTAGTCTGTTTTGTCTTTTTTTTCCTCTTAATCTCTGGGTGGTTCAGGATTTTGGCGCTGGCATGGATGTTCAGGGTTTGTTTTCTCATGTGGATCAACTTGCCGCAAGAATACAGAGTATCCAAAATTATGTTGTCCAGACTCCGGCTTTAGAGCCTAAAATTCCTACTCCTGATTTGTTTTTTGGGGACAGATCCAAGTTTTTGAACTTTAAAAATAACTGCAAATTGTTTTTTGCTTTGAAACCCCGTTCCTCTGGTGATCCCATTCAGCAGGTTAAAATCGTCATCTCTCTGCTGCGTGGTGACCCTCAGGACTGGGCATTCTCCCTTGAATCAGGGAATCCGGCATTGCTTAATGTAGCCGCATTTTTTCAAGCGCTCGGATTATTGTATGACAAACCTAATTCTGTGGATCATGCAGAAAAAACCTTGTTGGCCCTATGTCAGGGTCAGGAAGCAGCAGAATTATACTGCCAGGAATTTAGAAAATGGTCTGTGCTCACTAAATGGAATGAGGATGCTCTGGCAGCAATTTTCAGAAAGGGTCTTTCTGAAGCCCTTAAAGATGTTATGGTGGGGTTCCCCACGCCTGCTGGTTTGAGCGAATCTATGTCTCTAGCCATTCAGATTGATCGGCGCCTGCACGAGCGCAAAGTTGTGCACCATATGGCAGTGTCCTCTGAGCGGAGTCCTGAGCCTATGCAATGTGATCGGATTTTGACTAGAGCAGAACGGCAGGGATTCAGACATCAGAATGGGCTGTGTTTTTACTGTGGTGATTCTGCTCATGTTATTTCTGATTGCCCTAAGCGTACTAAGAGGGTCGCTAGGTCTGTTACCATCAGTACTGTACAGCCTAAATTTCTATTATCTGTGACCCTGATTTGCTCATTATCGTCCTTTTCTGTCATGGCATTTGTGGATTCAGGCGCTACGCTGAACGTAATGGACTTGGAATTCGCCAGCCGCTGTGGTTTTTCCTTGCAGCCTTTGCAGAGCCCTATTCCTTTGAGGGGGATTGATGCTACACCATTGGCCAAGAATAAACCTCAGTATTGGACTCAGCTGACCATGTGCATGGCTCCAGCACATCAGGAAGATTGCCGTTTTCTGGTGTTGCATAACTTGCATGATGTTGTACTGGGTTTTCCATGGTTACAGGAACATAATCCGGTGCTGGATTGGAAATCTATGTCTGTGACTAGTTGGGGTTGTCAAGGGGTACATTGTGACGTTCCTTTGATGTCAATTTCCTCTTCCCCCTCTTCTGAAGTCCCTGAGTTTTTGTCAGATTTCCAGGATGTATTTGATGAGCCCAAGACCAGTTCCCTTCCTCCACATAGGGACTGTGATTGTGCTATTAACTTGATTCCTGGCTGTAAGTTCCCTAAGAGCCGACTTTTCAATCTGTCTGTGCCAGAGCATGCCGCCATGCGGAGTTATGTCAAGGAGTGTTTAGAGAAGGGGCATATTCGGCCGTCCTCGTCACCATTGGGAGCGGGATTCTTTTTTGTTGCCAAGAAGGATGGCTCCTTGAGACCCTGTATCGATTATCGCCTTCTTAATAAGATCACGGTCAAATTCCAATACCCTTTACCTTTGCTTTCTGATTTGTTTGCTCGGATTAAGGGGGCTAGTTAGTTTACTAAGATTGACCTTCGAGGGGCATATAATCTTGTTCGTATTAAACAGGGTGACGAATGGAAAACTGCATTTAATATGCCCGAAGGCCATTTTGAATACCTTGTGATGCCTTTCGGGCTTTCTAATGCTCCTTCTGTATTTCAGTCCTTCATGCATGATATTTTCCGCAAATATCTTGATAAATTCATGATTGTGTATTTGGATGATATTTTGATTTTTTTCGATGATTGGAAGTCTCATGTGAAGCAGGTCAGGATGGTATTCCAGATCATTTGTGATAATGCTTTATTTGTGAAGGGGTCTAAGTGCCTATTTGGAGTTCAGAAGGTCTCTTTTTTGGGTTTTATTTTTTCTCCCTCATCTATAGAAATGGATCCTGTTAAGGTCCAAGCCATTCATGACTGGATTCAACCCACATCGGTGAAGAGCCTTCAGAAATTTTTGGGCTTTGCTAATTTTTGTCGCCGTTTCATTGCCAACTTTTCCAGTGTGGTTAAGCCCCTGACCGATTTGACGAAGAAAGGCGCTGATGTGACGAATTGGTCCTCTGCGGCTGTTGAGGCCTTTCAGGAGCTTAAACGCCGATTTACTTCTGCCCCTGTGTTGCGTCAGCCGGATGTTTCTCTTCCTTTTCAGGTTGAGGTTGACGCTTCTGAGATTGGGGCAGGGGCCGTTTTGTCTCAGAGGAATTCTGATGCTTCTTTGATGAAACCTTGTGCTTTTTTTTCCAGAAAGTTTTCGCCTGCGGAGCGCAATTATGACGTTGGCAATCGGGAGTTGTTGGCTATGAAGTGGGCATTTGAGGAGTGGCGACATTGGCTTGAGGGAGCCAAGCACCGTGTTGTGGTCTTGACCGATCATAAGAATCTGATTTACCTCGAGTCGGCCAAGCGGCTGAACCCTTGACAGGCTCGATGGTCCCTGTTTTTCTCCCGTTTTGATTTTGTGGTCTCGTATCTTCCGGGATCTAAGAATGTTAAGGCTGATGCCCTCTCTAGGAGTTTTTTGCCTGATTCTCCTGGAGTCCTTGAGCCGGTTGGCATTCTTAAAGAAGGGGTGATACTTTCTGCCATCTCCCCTGATTTGCGGCGGGTGCTTCAGGAATTTCAGGCTGATGAACCTGACCGCTATCCAGTGGGGAAGCTGTTTGTTCCTGATAGATGGACTAGTAAGGTAATTTCTGAGGTTCATTGTTCAGTGTTGGCTGGTCATCCTGGGATTTTTTGTACCAGAGATTTGGTTGCTAGGTCCTTTTGGTGGCCTTCCATGTCGCGGGATGTGCGTTCTTTTGTGCAGTCCTGTGGGACTTGTGCCCGGGCCAAGCCTTGCTGTTCCCGCGCTAGTGGGTTGCTTTTGCCTTTGCCGGTCCCTGAGAGGCCCTAGACGCATATTTCCATGGATTTTATTTCGGATCTTCCTGTTTCCCAGAAGATGTCTGTTATCTGGGTGGTTTGTGACCGGTTCTCTAAAATGGTCCATTTGGTACCTTTGCCTAAATTGCCTTCCTCCTCTGATTTGGTTCCATTGTTTTTTCAGCATGTGGTTCAATTGCATGGCATTCTGGAGAATATTGTGTCTGACAGAGGTTCCCAGTTTGTTTCTAGGTTTTGGCGGGCCTTTTGTGCTAGGATGGGCATTGATTAGTCTTTTTCTTCGGCGTTCCATCCTCAGACAAATGGCCAAACTGAGCGAACTAATCATACCTTGGAAACCTATTTGAGATGCTTTGTGTCTGCTGATCAGGATGATTGGGTGGCTTTCTTGCAGTTTGCCGAGTTTGCCCTTAATGATCGGGCTAGTTCGGCTAATTTGGTTTCGCCTTTCTTTTGTAATTTTGGTTTTCATCCTCGTTTTTCTTCGGGGCAGGTTGAGCCTTCTGATTGTCCTGGTGTGGATTCTGTGGAGGACAGGTTACAGCAGATTTGGACTCATGTGGTAGACAATTTGACGTTGTCTCAGGAAAAGGCTCAACGTTTTGCTAACCGCCGTCGGTGTGTTGGTCCCCGGCTTCGGGTGGGGGATTTAGTCTGGTTATCATCTCGTCATGTTCCTATGAAGGTTTCTTCCCCTAAGTTCAAACCTCGGTTTATTGGTCCTTATAAGATTTCTGAGATTATCAACCCGGTATCTTTTCATTTGGCCCTTCCAGCCTCTTTTGCCATCCATAATGTTTTCCATAGATCTTTGTTGCGGAAATATGTGGTGCCCGTTGTTCCCTCTGTGGATCCTCCTGCCCCTGTGTTGGTTGATGGGGAGTTGGAGTATGTGGTTGAGAAGATTTTGGATTCTCGTTTTTCGAGGCGGAAGCTTCAGTATCTTGTCAAATGGAAGGGTTATGGCCAGGAGGATAATTCTTGGGTTTTTGCCTCTGATGTCCATGCTGCTGATTTGGTCTGTGCCTTTCATCTGGCTCGTCCTGATCACCCTGGGGGCTCTGGTGAGGGTTCGGTGACCCCTCTTCACGGGGGGGTACTGTTGCAAATTCTGCTCTTGGGCTCCCTCCGGTGGTTGTTTTTGATAGTGCAGTTGTCTCTGGGTTGTAATCCAGGGCAGGTGTTTCTGCTGATTGCAGCTCTATTCGGTATTTAGGTGTGCTGGATTCATTAGTCAGTGCCAGTTGTCCATTGTTCTTGGAGGGTTTACATCCCTGTCTGGTTCCTTCTGCTCTGCTGCCAATTCAGCCAAGATAAGTTTTTTTTAGCCACGCCCCCTGAGGAAGCGGCAACACGTGAACGCGAAACGCGCGTTGGGGTACGGGACCGGGACCCAGCTTGGACACTCCACTATAATATGGGTAATTAGTCCGCTCACCGTTTCTAATTTATGCAATATGGGCAGTATTAGTGTGGTACATGATGATGGTAGTGACTTCGGCAGTATAGCCTTATGAATATAGTTACACCCTGTTATGTGCTGAAACGTTGGGCCCATTTTTTGCGGGTATGTACCGGATACCTTTTACTATTGTGATTATCAGTGTTCTTCTTTGTGTCCCGGTTTATGGGTTGCACCTTTTTGATTAGTCACTTTACACTAACCTTGTGAAAATTACCATTCAGTATATTATGTGTACATTTGTGTCAATAGGATTCTATTGGCATTATAAATCTTAATAAAGGATATCTTTTATATATCCAGGCGAAATATGACTCGTTTTTCTCCAGTTTAAATAGCTAATGATCGAGTAGCCGCATGCATAAATAAATTTACTGACGCATTCTGTCTGTATTCAGCCAAGATAAGTGTCTGGTTTATTTTCCTGCAGCACACATGCAGTGTGCTTTTCAGTTCAGAACAATGTATTGTTTTGTCTTGTCCAGCTTAGACTTGTTTGGATTTTTTCAGACATGCTGGATTCTCTGGAGATGCAGATATACATTCTATGTCTTTAGTTAGATGTGGAATTTTTGTATTTTCTGCTGTGGATATTTTCAGAGTTTTAATACTGACCGCTTAGTAGTCTGTCCTATCCTTTACTATTTAGCTAGAAGTGCCTCTTTTGCTAAATCCTGTTTTCAGCCTGTGTGTGTCTTTACTGTTATATTCACCGTCAATATTTGTGGGGGGCTGCCTATCCTTTGGGGTTTCTGCTCTGAGGCAAGATAGAATTCCCATTTCCATCTTTAGGGTTATTTAGTCCTCCGGCTGCTTCGAGGTGTCTAGGATGTGTTAGATACACCCCACGGCTACTTCTAGTTGCGGTGTCAGTTTAGGGTTGCGGTCTGTACAGGTACCACCTTCTCCAGAGAAGGTCTCATGCGTCTCCAAGGCCACCGGATCATAACACCCAGCCCAGCACAAAAGGCCTGCCAAAACCTAGAAACAAACTGGGAACCTCTGTCAGACACAATATTCTCCGGAATACCATGCAAACGAACCACATGCTGAAAAAACAATGGAACCAAATCAGAAGAGGAAAGCAATTTAGGCAAAGGCACCAAATGAACCATCTTAGAAAACCGGTCACAAACCACCCAGATAACCGACATCCTCTGGGAAACCGGAAGATCTGAAATAAAATCCATAGAAATATGCGTCCAGTGTCATGGTTCCCAATGGCAGGGACTCAGGCAAAAATGGACTAGCTCTAGGAATGATGGAATCTCAGATGACCGCGACGCTGAACCTAACACGCAACTAATAGTAGCCAGGGGGTGTGCCTACGATTATCCCTAGACACCTCGCACCAGCCGGAGATCTAGTTACCCCCTAGTAGAGGAATACACAGACCTGGCTTGCCTCCAGGGAAACCCCAAAAGTGATAGTAGCCCCCCACATATAATAACGGTTAGGTAAGAGGAAAACACGTACGCAGTATGAATATAGATTCAGCAAAGAGAGGCCCTCTGACTAGATAGCAGAAAATACAAAAGAGGACTTCGCGGTCACCTCAAAACCCTAAACAGCCATCCTGAAATTACTTTAACTCCGTTATCAACTCATGACACCGGAGTAGTAATTTCAGATCACTAGAGCTTCCAGCAGCAAGAGAAATATAAATGCATGCTGGACAAACAAACACAAAAAATGCCAAAGATCCAACTTAGCTGAATTGCAGACTTGGAGCAGGTAGCAAGCAACAGAGGTGCTCTGGTAACATTGATTGCCGGCACTAGAATGACTGAGAAGCCAGACTAAATAGGAAACTCCCAGTTTCCTGATGGGAACAGGTGCAAGACAAAAGTCAGCCAGTACCACCAGTAACCACCAGAGGGAGCCCAAAAACAGAATTCACAACAGTACCCCCCCTTAAGGAGGGGGCACCGAACCCTCATGAGAACCACCAGGGCGATCTGGATGCGCCCTATGAAAGGCGCGAACCAAATCAGAGGCATGAACATCGGAGGCAGTCACCCAAGAATTATCCTCCTGACCGTATCCCTTCCATTTAACCAAATATTGAAGTCTCCGTCTGGAAACACGAGAGTCCAAAATCTTCTCCACAACATACTCCAATTCACCCTCCACCAGCACAGGAGCAGGAGGCTCAACAGAAGGAACAACCGGTACCTCGTACCTCCGCAACAACGACCGATGGAAGACATTATGAATGGTGAAAGATGCTGGTAGGTCCAAACGAAAAGATACAGGATTAAGAATCTCCAAAATCTTATAAGGACCTATGAACCGAGGTTTAAACTTAGGAGAAGAGACCTTCATAGGGACAAAACGAGAAGATAACCACACCAAGTCCCCAACGCGGAGATGATGACCCACACGACGATGACAATTAGCAAACTGCTGAGTCTTCTCCTGAGACAACTTCAAATTGTCCACCACATGACTCCAAATCCGGTGCAGTCTATCCACCACCGTGTCCACTCCAGGGCAATCCGAAGATTCCACCTGGTCAGATGAAAAACGAGGGTGAAACCCTGAATTGCAAAAGAAAGGAGAAACCAGAGTGGCAGAACTGGCCCGATTATTGAGGGCAAACTCTGCCAACGGCAAAAAGGCGACCCAATCATCCTGATCAGCAGACACAAAACACCTCAAATAAGTCTCCAAGGTCTGATTAGTTCGCTCCGTCTGGCCATTAGTCTGAGGATGGAATGCAGACGAAAAAGACAAATCAATGCCCATCCTGGCACAGAACGCTCGCCAGAACCTAGACACAAATTGAGACCCCCTGTCAGAAACGATGTTTTCCGGGATACCATGTAAACGAACCACATTCTGAAAAAATAAAGGAACCAACTCAGATGAAGAAGGCAATTTGGGCAAGGGTACCAAATGAACCATCTTAGAAAAACGGTCACACACCACCCAAATGACGGACATTTTCTGAGAAACCGGGAGGTCCGAGATAAAGTCCATAGAGATGTGCGTCCACGGCCTCTTCGGAATAGGCAAGGACAACAACAATCCACTAGCCCGAGAACAGCAAGACTTGGCCCGAGCACAAACATCACAAGACTGCACAAAGGCACGCACATCCCGAGACAGGGAAGGCCACCAGAAGGACCTGGCCACCAAATCTCTGGTACCAAAAATTCCAGGGTGACCTGCCAACACAGAAGAATGAACCTCCGAGATGACTCTACTGGTCCATTCATCTGGAACAAACAGTCTCCCAGGCGGACAACGATCAGGCCTATCAGTCTGAAACTCCTGCAAAGCACGTCGCAAGTCTGGGGAGACAGCAGACAAAATCACCCCATCCTTAAGGATACCCGTAGGCTCAGAATCACCAGAGGAGTCAGGCTCAAAACTCCTAGAAAGGGCATATGCCTTCACATTTTTCGAACCCGGCAAGTATGAAACCACAAAATTAAACCGGGAGAAAAACAACGACCAGCGCGCCTGTCTAGGATTCAGACGCCTGGCAGACTCAAGGTAAATCAGATTCTTGTGATCAGTCAAGACCACCACCTGATGTCTAGCACCCTCAAGCCAATGACGCCACTCCTCAAATGCCCACTTCATAGCCAAGAGCTCCCGATTACCGACATCATAATTTCGCTCTGCGGGCGAAAACTTTCGAGAGTAGAATGCACATGGTCTCATCACTGCGCAATCGGGACTTCTCTGCGACAAAACCGCCCCCGCTCCAATCTCGGAAGCATCAACCTCGACCTGAAAAGGGAGCGAAACATCAGGCTGGCGCAACACAGGGGCGGAAGAAAAGCGGCGCTTAAGCTCCCGAAAGGCCTCCACAGCCGCAGAGGACCAATTGGCAACATCAGCACCCTTCTTAGTCAAATCAGTCAGAGGTTTAGCAACACTTGAAAACCCAGTTATAAATCGACGATAGAAATTAGCAAAGCCCAAGAACTTCTGAAGACTCTTTAGGGAAGTAGGCTGCATCCAATCACAAATAGCCCGAACCTTGACAGGATCCATCTCAACAGAAGAAGGGGAAAAAATATACCCCAAAAAGGAGATCTTCTGAACCCCAAAAATACACTTTGAACCCTTTACAAACAAAGAATTGGCCCGCAAAACCTGAAAAACCTTCCTAACCTGTTGAACATGCGACTCCCAGTCATTCGAAAAAATCAAAATATCATCCAAATACACAATCATAAATTTATCCAGGTATTTACGGAAAATATCGTGCATAAAGGACTGAAAGACTGAAGGAGCATTAGAAAGACCAAAAGGCATTACCAAATACTCAAAATGGCCCTCGGGCGTATTAAATGCAGTTTTCCACTCATCTCCCTGCTTAATCCACACCAAATTATACGCACCCCGAAGATCAATCTTAGAGAACCACTTTGCCCCTTTAATACGAGCAAATAAATCAGTCAATAGTGGCAAAGGATACTGGTATTTGACTGTAATCTTATTCAACAGGCGATAATCAATACAGGGCCTCAGGGAGCCATCTTTTTTACCCACGAAAAAAAAACCTGCTCCTAAAGGGGATGAGGATGGACGGATATGTCCCTTTTCCAAGGACTCCTTAATATACTCCCGCATAGCAGCATGCTCAGGCACAGACAGATTAAACAAACGACCCTTGGGAAACTTGCTGCCCGGAATCAAGTCTATAGCACAATCACAATCCCTGTGAGGGGGGAGAGAACTAAGTTTGGGCTCCTCAAAAACATCACAATAGTCAGACAAAAATGCCGAAATTTCAGAGGGAGTAGATGAAGCAATGGAAACCAAAGGTACTTCCCCATGAGCCCCCTGACATCCCCAGCTTAACACAGACATTGTTTTCCAGTCAAGGACTGTATTATGAGTTTGCAACCATGGCAATCCAAGCACTAAGACATCATGCAAGTTATGCAACACAAGGAAGCGAATCACCTCCCGATGGTCAGGAGTCATACACATAGTCACTTGTGTCCAGTATTGTGGTTTATTCCTAGCCAATGGTGTGGAGTCGATACCCTTCAGAGGGATAGGAACTTCCAAAGGCTCTAAGCTAAACCCACAGCGTCTGGCAAAGGACAAATCCATAAGACTCAAGGAAGTGCCAGAATCCACATAGGCATCCACAGTAATAGATGATAATGAACAGATCAAAGTTACAGACAAAATAAACTTAGACTGTAAAGTGCCAATTGCAAAAGACTTATCAACCTTTTTTGTGCGTTTAGAGCATGCTGATATAACATGAGCAGAATCACCACAGTAGAAGCACAACCCATTTTTACGCCTATAATTCTGCCGTTCACTTCTGGACAGAATTCTATCACATTGCATAATCTCCGGTGTCTGCTCAGAAGACACCGCCAAATGGTGCACAGGTTTGCGCTCCCGTAAACGCCGATCAATCTGAATAGCCATAGTCATGGATTCATTCAGACCTGTGGGCGTAGGAAACCCCACCATGACATCTTTAACGGCGTCAGAGAGACCTTCTCTGAAATTCGCCGCCAGGGAGCACTCATTCCACTGAGTAAGCACAGACCATTTTCGAAATTTTTGACAATATATTTCAGCTTCATCATGCCCTTGAGAGAGGGCTATCAAGGCCTTTTCAGCCTGAATCTCCAAATTAGGTTCCTCATAGAGCAACCCCAGTGCCAGAAAAAACGCATCCACATTGAGCAGCGCAGGATCCCCTGGTGCCAATGCAAATGCCCAATTCTGGGGGTCACCCCGCAACAAGGAAATCACAATTTTAACCTGCTGAGCGGAGTCTCCAGCGGAGCGAGATCTCAGAAAAAGATACAATTTACAATTGTGCTTAAAATTCAAAAAATGAGATCTATCTCCAGAAAAGAACTCAGGTATAGGAATCTTGGGTTCTGACATAGGAGCATGTATAACATAGTCTTGGATATTTTGAACCTTAGAAGCAAGAGCACTCAGGCCTGTAGCTAAACTCTGGATATCCATTTCTCAACAGCTGAGATCTGAGCCATTCAGGGGTTAAGAGGAGAGAAAAAGCAGCAGATTGCAATTATGGCTAGACTGAACTTCTGAGTAAAAAAAAAAAAAAAAAAAAGTGTCAGAAACTTCATCTTTTCTCTCTTTCTTCAGCCAATACCTTTCATACATTTGGGCCGGCAATACTGTCA
Source organism: Ranitomeya variabilis (assembly GCF_051348905.1). Lineage (NCBI taxonomy): Eukaryota > Metazoa > Chordata > Amphibia > Anura > Dendrobatidae > Ranitomeya > Ranitomeya variabilis. The sequence goes on from NC_135232.1 coordinate 878,599,970, forward strand.
TGGTTCCCAATGGCAGGGACTCAGGCAAAAACGGACTAGCTCTAGGAATGATGGAATCTCAGATGACCGCGACGCTGAACCTAACACGCAACTAATAGTAGCCAGGGGGTGTGCCTACGATTATCCCTAGACACCTCGCACCAGCCGGAGATCTAGTTACCCCCTAGTAGAGGAATACACAGACCTGGCTTGCCTCCAGGGAAACCCCAAAAGTGATAGTAGCCCCCCACATATAATAACGGTTAGGTAAGAGGAAAACACGTACGCAGTATGAATATAGATTCAGCAAAGAGAGGCCCTCTGACTAGATAGCAGAAAATACAAAAGAGGACTTCGCGGTCACCTCAAAACCCTAAACAGCCATCCTGAAATTACTTTAACTCCGTTATCAACTCATGACACCGGAGTAGTAATTTCAGATCACTAGAGCTTCCAGCAGCAAGAGAAATATAAATGCATGCTGGACAAACAAACACAAAAAAAGCCAAAGATCCAACTTAGCTGAATTGCAGACTTGGAGCAGGTAGCAAGCAACAGAGGTCCTCTGGTAACATTGATTGCCGGCACTAGAATGACTGAGAAGCCAGACTAAATAGGAAACTCCCAGTTTCCTGATGGGAACAGGTGCAAGACAAAAGTCAGCCAGTACCACCAGTAACCACCAGAGGGAGCCCAAAAACAGAATTCACAACAGTCCAGGGCCTCTCAGGGACCGGCAAAGGCAAAAGCAACCCACTAGCACGGGAACAACAAGGCTTAGCCCGCGCACAAGTCCCACAGGACTGCACAAAAGAATGCACATCACGCGACAAAGAAGGCCACCAAAAGGACCTACCAACCAAATCTCTGGTACCAAAAATACCAGGATGGCCAGCCAACACAGAACAATGAACCTCAGAAATCACTCTACTAGTGTTGTGAATTTACTTTTTGGCTCCCTCTAGTGGCTACTAGTGATTTGACTCTGGGTTTGTCAGTCATTCCTTTTATGCTCACCTGGGTCGTTAGGTCAGGGGTGTTGCTATATAAGCTCCCTGGACCTTCAGTTCAATGCCTGGCAACGTTGATATCAGAGCTAATCTGTAGTGCTCTTGTCTACTGATCCTGGTTCCTGCTTGATTAAGCTAAGTCTGCTTTTTTGCTTTTTGCAATTCGTTATTGTTTGCATTTTTTGTCCAGCTTGTATATTATCTGTATCCTGACCTTGCTGGAAGCTCTACGGCGGCTGGTGTTCTCCCCCCGGGCCGTTAGACGGTTCGGGGGTTCTTGAATCTCCAGCGTGGATTTTTGATAGGGTTTTTGTTGACCATATAAGTTATCTTACTATATTCTGCTATTAGTAAGTGGGCCTCTCTGTGCTAAACCTAGTTCATCTCTGTGTTTGTCATTTCCTCTTACCTCACCGTTATTATTTGTGGGGGGCTTGTATCCTACTTTTGGGGTCCTTTCTCTGGAGGCAAGAGAGGTCTTTGTTTTCCTCTTCTAGGGGTAGTTAGCTCTCCGGCTGGCGCGAGACATCTGGCGACCAACGTAGGCATGTTCCCCGGCTACTTCTAGGGTTGGCGTTAGGAGTAGATATATGGTCAACCCAGTTACCACTGCCCTATGAGCTGGATTTTTGTACTTTGCAGACTTGCTGATATCTCTGAGACCCTCGCCATTGGGGTCATAACAGTTTGCCAGGCCAGTACTAAATGTTAAATGCATTGCAGAAGTGGGATTATAAGAAAGAAAGTTCTGAGTTTTTTTTTCTCTCTCTCATTTTTTTTTTTTTTCTTTTCCCCTTTACCTTTGAGTGGCTTGTGATTGCTGCAGACATGAATGTCCAGACCTTGATTACAAGTGTGGACCAGCTTGCTGCTCGTGTGCAGGGCATACAAGATTATGTTACCAGAAATCCTATGTCAGAACCTAAGATACCGATTCCTGAACTGTTTTCCGGAGACCGATTTAAGTTTAGAAATTTCAGGAATAATTGTAAATTGTTTTTGTCCCTGAGACCCTGTTCCTCTGGAGACTCCGCTCAGCAAGTGAAAATTGTTATTTCTTTTTTACGGGGCGACCCTCAGGATTGGGCTTTCTCGCTGGCGCCAGGAGATCCGGCATTGGCTGATATTGATGCGTTTTTTCTGGCGCTCGGTTTGCTTTATGAGGAACCCAATCTTGAGATTCAGGCAGAAAAAGCCTTGCTGGCTATGTCTCAGGGCCAGGACGAGGCTGAGGTGTATTGCCAAAAATTTCGGAAATGGTCCGTGCTGACCCAGTGGAACGAGTGTGCATTGGCTGCAAATTTTAGAAATGGCCTTTCTGAAGCCATTAAGAATGTGATGGTGGGTTTTCCCATTCCCACAGGTCTGAATGATTCCATGGCCCTGGCGATTCAAATTGACCGGCGGTTGCGGGAGCGCAAAACCGCAAATTCCCTCATGGTGTTATCTGAACAGGCACCTGATTTAATGCAATGTGATAGAATCCTGACTAGAAATGAGCGGAAAATTCATAGACGCCAGAATGGCTTGTGTTACTACTGTTGTGATTCTGCACATGTTATCTCAGCATGCTCTAAGCGTCTTACTAAGGTTGTTAGTCCTGTCGCCATTGGTAATTTGCAACCTAAGTTCATTCTGTCTGTAACTTTGATTTGCTCACTGTCATCGTATCCTGTCGTGGCGTTTGTAGATTCAGGTGCTGCCCTGAGTCTTATGGATCTGTCATTTGCCAAGCGTTGCGGTTTTGTTCTTGAGCCATTAGAAAATCCTATCCCTCTTAGGGGTATTGACGCTACGCCATTGGCAGAAAATAAGCCGCAGTTTTGGACACAGGTTACCATGTGCATGACTCCTGAACATCGGGAGGTGATACGTTTTCTTGTTCTGCATAAGATGCATGATTTGGTTGTTTTGGGGTTGCCATGGTTACAGACCCATAATCCAGTCTTGGACTGGAAGGCAATGTCAGTGTCAAGTTGGGGCTGTCATGGAATTCATGGAGATTCCCTGCCCGTGTCTATTGCTACTTCTACGCCTTCGGAAGTTCCGGCGTATTTGTCTGATTATCAGGATGTCTTCAGCGAGTCTAGGTCAAGTGCAATGCCTCCTCATAGGGAATGTGACTGTGCAATAGATTTGATTCCAGGCAGTAAGTTTCCTAAGGGAAGACTGTTTAATCTATCGGTACCTGAACATACCGCGATGCGTTCATATACAGTCATGGCCAAAAGTATTCACACCCCTGCAATTCTGTCAGATAATACTCAGTTTCTTACTGAAAATGATTGAAAACACAAATTCTTTGGTATTATTATCTTCATTTAATTTGTCTTAAATTAAAAAACACAAAAGAGAATGAAGCAAAAAGCAAAACATTGATCATTTCACACAAAACTCCAAAAATGGGCCAGACAAAAGTATTGGCACCCTCAGCCTAATACTTGGTTGCACAACCTTTAGCCAAAATAACTGCGACCAACCGCTTCCGGTAACCATCAATGAGTTTCTTACTATGCTCTGCTGGAATTTTAGACCATTCTTCTTTGGCAAACTGCTCCAGGTCCCTGATATTTGAAGGGTGCCTTCTCCAAACTGCCATTTTTAGATCTCTCCACAGGTGTTCTATGGGATTCAGGTCTGGACTCATTGCTGGCCACCTTAGAAGTCTCCAGTGCTTTCTCTCAAACCATTTTCTAGTGCTTTTTGAAGTGTGTTTTGGGTCATTGTCCTGCTGGAAGACCCATGACCTCTGAGGGAGATCCAGCTTTCTCACACTGGGCCCTACATTATGCTGCAAAATGTGTTGGTAGTCTTCAGATTTCATAATGCCATGCACACGGTCAAGAAGTCCAGTGCCAAAGGCAGCAAAGCAACCCCAAAACATCAGGGAGCCTCCGCCATGTTTGACTGTAGGGACCGTGTTCTTTTCTTTGAATGCCTCTTTTTTTCTCCTGTGAACTCTATGTTGATGCCTTTGCCCAAAAAGCTCTACTTTTGTCTCATCTGACCAGAGAACATTCTTCCAAAACGTTTTAGGCTTTTTCAGGTAAGTTTTGGCAAACTCCAGCCTGGCTTTTTTATGTCTCGGGGTAAGAAGTGGGGTCTTCCTGGGTTTCCTACCATACAGTCCCTTTTCAGTCAGACACCGACGGATAGTACGGATTGACACTGTTGTACCCTCGGACTGCAGGGCAGCTTGAACTTGTTTGGATGTTAGTCGAGGTTCTTTTTCCAACATCCGCACAATGTTGCGTTGAAATCTCTTGTCAATTTTTCTTTTCCGTCCACATCTAGGGTGGTTAGCCACAGTGCCATGGGCTTTAAATTTATTGATGACACTGCGCATGGTAGACACAGGAACATTCAGGTCTTTGGAGATGGACTTGTAGCCTTGAGATTGCTCATGCTTCCTCACAATTTGGTTTCTCAAGTCCTCAGACAGTTCTTTGGTCTTCTTTCTTTTCTCCATGCTTAATGTGGTACACACAAGGACACAGGACAGAGGTTGAGTCAACTTTAATCCATGTCAACTGGCTGCAAGTGTGATTTAGTTATTGCCAACACCTGTTAGGTGCCACAGGTAAGTTACAGGTGCTGTTAATTACACAAATTAGAGAAGCATCACATGATTTTTCGAACAGTGCCAATACTTTTGTCCACCCCCTTTTTTATGTTTGGTGTGGAATTTTATCCAATTTGGCTTTAGGACAATTTTTTGTGTGTTTTTTCATTTAAGACAAATTAAATGAAGATAATAATAACAAAGAATTTGTGTTTGCAATCATTTTCAGGAAGAAACTGAGTATTATCTGACAGAATTGCAGGGGTGTGAATACTTTTGGCCATGACTGTATCAAGGAGTCTCTGGAGAAGGGGCATATCCGTCCTTCTTCTTCCCCTCTTGGTGCGGGATTCTTTTTTGTGGCTAAAAAGGACGGATCTTTGAGGCCTTGTATTGACTATCGGCTTTTGAATAAGATCACTGTCAAATTTCAGTATCCTTTGCCGTTGTTGTCAGACTTGTTTGCCCGGATTAAAGGTGCCAAGTGGTTCACCAAGATAGACCTTCGTGGTGGTACAACCTTGTGCGCATTAAGCAAGGAGATGAATGGAAAACCGCATTCAATACGCCCGAAGGTCATTTTGAGTACTTGGTGATGCCATTTGGGCTCTCTAATGCACCTTCAGTTTTTCAGTCCTTTATGCATGACATTTTCTGGAAGTATCTGGATAAATTTTTGATCGTTTATCTGGATGATATTCTGGTTTTTTCTGATGATTGGGACTCGCATGTGGAACAGGTCAGGATGGTTTTCAAGATTTTGCGTGAAAATTCTTTGTTTGTTAAAGGCTCAAAGTGTCTCTTTGGTGTACAGAAGGTTCCCTTTTTAGGGTTCATTTTTTCCCCTTCTGCTGTGGAGATGGACCCAGTCAAGGTTCGAGCTATTCATGATTGGACTCAACCCTCGTCAGTTAAGAGTCTTCAGAAGTTCTTGGGTTTTGCTAACTTCTACCGTCGTTTTATCGCTAATTTTTCTAGCGTTGTTAAATCGTTGACGGATATGGCCATTGGGGTCATAACAACTAGTCCATCTATCAGGAACAAACAGTTTCCCCACTGGACAGCGGTCAGGTTTGTCAGCCTGAAATTCCTGCAGAACCCATCGCAAATCAGGGGAAATGGCAGAAAGGACCACCCCTTCCTTCAGAATGCCGACCGGCTCAAGTACCTCAGGAGAATCAGGCAAAAAACTCCTAGAGAGGGCATCTGCCTTAATATTCTTAGAACCCGGAAGATACGAAACCAAGAAATCAAAACAGGAGAAAAACAGGGACCATCGAGCCTGTCTAGGATTCAGCCGTTTGGCAGATTCGAGGTAAATCAGATTTTTATGATCGGTCAGGACCACAATACGGTGCTTGGCTCCCTCAAGCCAATGTCGCCATTCCTCAAACGCCCACTTCATAGCCAACAACTCCCGATTGCCGACATCATAATTGCGTTCAGCAGGCGAAAACTTACTGGAAAAGAAGGCACACGGTTTCATCAAGGAACCATCAGAATTCCTCTGAGACAAAACGTCCCCTGCCCCAATCTCAGAAGTGTCAACCTCAACCTGAAACGGAAGAGAAACATCTGGCTGACGCAACACCGGGGCAGAAGTAAATCGGCGTTTAAGCTCCTGAAAGGCAGAGACAGCCACAGAGGACCAATTCGTTACATCAGCATCTTTCTTCGTCAAATCGGTCAGGGGTTTAGCCACACTGGAGAAGTTAGCAATGAAATGGCGATAAAAATTAGCAAAGCCCAAAAATTTCTGAAGGCTCTTCACGGATGTGGGCTGAATCCAATCATGAATGGCCTGAACCTTAACCGGATCCATCTCTATAGATGAGGGAGAAAAAATGAAGCCCAAAAAAGAAACCTTCTGCACTCCAAAGAGACATTTAGACCCCTTCACAAACAAAGCATTGTCACGAAGGATCTGAAATACCATCCTGACCTGTTTCAAATGAGACTCCCAATCATTGGAAAAAATTAAGATGTCATCCAAATATACAATCATGAATTTATCAAGATAATTCCGGAAGATATCATGCATGAAGGACTGAAAAACAGATGGAGCATTAGAGAGCCCGAATGGCATCACAAGGTATTCAAAATGGCCTTCGGGCGTATTAAACGCAGTTTTCCATTCGTCACCCTGCTTAATACGAACAAGATTATATGCCCCCCGAAGGTCAATTTTAGTAAACCAACTAGCCCCCTTAATCCTGGCAAACAAATCGGAAAGCAAAGGTAAAGGGTATTGAAACTTGACCGTGATCTTATTCAAGAGGCGATAATCAATACAGGGTCTCAAGGAGCCATCCTTCTTAGCAACAAAAAAAAATCCCGCTCCCAATGGTGAAGAAGATGGCCGAATATGCCCTTTATCCAAAGACTCCTTAACATAACTCCGCATGGCGGTATGTTCCGGCACAGACAGGTTGAAAAGTCGGCCCTTAGGAAACTTACAGCCTGGAATCAAGTCAATAGCACAATCACAGTCCCTATGCGGTGGAAGGGAACTGGACTTGGGCTCATCAAATACATCCTGAAAATCAGACAAAAACTCTGGAACTTCAGAAGAGGAGGAAGAGGAGATTGACATCACAGGAACGTCATTATGAACCCCCTGACAACCCCAACTAGTCACAGACATAGACTTCCAATCCAACACAGGATTATGTATCTGCAACCATGGAAACCCCAGCACAATAGCATCATGCAAATTATGCAACACCAGAAAACTACAATCTTCCTGATGGGCTGGCGCCATGCACATGGTCACCTGTGTCCAAAACTGGGGTTTATTTTTAGCCAAAGGTGTAGCATCAATGCCCCTTAAAGGAATAGGGTTCTGCAAAGACTGCAAGGGGAAACCACAACGCCTGGCAAATTCAAAGTCCATTAAGTTCAAAGTGGCGCCTGAATCCACAAACGCCATGACAGAAAATGACGACAATGAGCACATCAAGGTCACAGATAACAGAAATTTAGGTTGTACAGTTCCGATGGTAACTGAACTAGCGATTCTCTTTGTACGCTTTGGGCAGACTGAAATGACATGAGAAGCATCGCCACAATAAAAACACAACCTATTCTGACGTCCAAATCCTTGTTGTTCCGTTCCAGACAGAATCCTATCACACTGCATAGGCTCAGGCATCTGCTCTGAGGACAATGCCACAGCGCACACAGTTCTGTGCTCCCGCAAGCGCCGATCGATCTGAATGGCCAGAGACATAGAATCACTCAGACCAACAGGCGTGGGAAACCCCACCATAACATCTTTAACAGATTCAGAAAGACCCTTTCTGAAAATAGCCGCCAAAGCATCCTCATTCCATTTAGTCAGCACAGACCATTTTCTAAATTTCTGACAATACAATTCTGCCGCTTCTTGACCCTGAGACAGGGCCAACAAGGTCTTCTCCGCTTGATCCACAGAATTTGTTTCATCATATAATAATCCTAGAGCCTGAAAAAAGGCATCTACATTAAGCAAGGCCAGATTCACAGATTCCAGGGAAAATGCCCAATCCTGAGGGTTGCCACGCAGCAGGGAGATGACAATTTTAATCTGCTGAATGGGATCACCAGAGGAACGAGGCTTCAGAGCAAAAAACAGTTTACAGTTGTTTTTAAAACTCAAAAATTTGGACCTGTCCCCAAAAAACAAATCAGGAGTAGGAATCCTAGGCTCTAAAAGCGGAGTCTAAGCAATATAATCAGAAATACCCTGTACCCTAGCAGCAAGCTGGTCTACACGAGAAACTAATCCCTGAACATCCATGCTAGCACAAGACTCCTCAGTCACCCAGAGGAAAAGAGGGAAGAAAAGACAAAACAGGCTACAGAAAAAAGGCTTTTCTTCCCTTCTTCTGAGATGCATTTAACTCATTCTTGGCCAGTTGTACTGTTGGCCAGTTGTACTGTTATGATCTGGTGACCTTGGAGCCGCATGAGAGACTTTCTCAGGAGTAGGTGGTACCTGTACTGACCGCAAACCCTAATCTAACACCGCAACTAGAAGTAGCCGTGGGATGTACCTAACACGTCCTAGACATCTCGACACAGCCGGAGGACTAAATACCCCTATAGATGGAAATGGGAATTCTATCTTGCCTCAGAGCAGAACCCCAAAGGATAGGCAGCCCCCCACAAATATTGACTGTGAGTATAAGAGGAAAGGCAGAAAAACAGGATTTAGCAAAAGAGGCACTTCTAGCTAAATAGAAAAGGATAAGACAGAATTCTAAGCGGTCAGTATTAAATCCTATAAACATCCACAGCAGATAATACAAATATTCCACATCTAACTAAAGACATAGAAAGTATATCTGCATCTCCTGAGAATCCAGCATGACTGAAAAATCCAAACAAAGTCTAAGCTGGACAAAAACACAATAAATTGCACTGAATTGCAAAGCACACTGCATGTGTGCACAGAAACAAAAAACAGACATTTATCTTAGCTGAATTTGCAGCAGGGCATGAGGAGCCAGAGAGAGATGCAATCCCTCCAAGTACAATGGACAACTGGCACAGACTCATGGATCCTGCACACCTAAATACCTAATAGAGCTGCAATCAGCAGAAACACCTGCCCGGATTACAACCCAGAGACAACTGCACTACCACCAACAACCACCGGAGGGAGCCCAAGAGCAGAATTCACAACAGGGCCCCTGGCCAGATTGCCATCATGGGATTGCAGCTCCGCTGCCTGCAAGAAAGAAAGGCAGCGGAGCGGAGCTGCAGGGAATGGATCCATCCTGCTTCCTGCCCGCACTTCCTGTCACACAGCAGCGGCTGAATGACATCATCATTCAGCGCCGTGGCTGTGTGAGACCGGAAGCTGCCGGCGATGGTGCGGCTTCAGGATACCATGCGAGCAGAGGTGAGGTGTGTGTGTGTGTGCATGCAGAGAGGTGAATGGTCCTGTGTGTGTGTGTGTGTGTGTGTGTGTGTGTGTGTGTGTAGGTGGAGGAGAGGGCAATGATCGGGGTGATGGGGCCGAAGGCAATGATTGGGTTGACGGAGAGGGCAATGATAGGGGTAGTGGGGCAGGAGGAAATGATGGTGGCAGTGGAAAGGACAATGATGGGGGTGGTGGGGAGGAGGCAATGATGGAGGTGGTGGAATGGGCAATGATATGGGGTGGTGGGGGAGAAAGCAATAATGGAGGTGGTGAAGAGGGCAATCATGGGGGTGGGGGAGAGGGCAGTAATGGGATGCGGGGGATTTATAATGGGTTTAAGAACAGGGGGAGGCAAAGGAAGACATTATTATCGATTATTATGTCTAACACAGTCCCTTAGTATAAAGTGTACTCACTTATGTATAGCACAGTCCCTTAGCTTTGTCGCAGTAAAAGGAGGGGGGCCCAGGCACATTTCCTGCACAGGGGCCCCAAGCTGTCTGTGTCCGCCCCTGAATACCATCATCATCCATATCTTGTAAATAGGTAATCTGGTGTTTCCCAGGGTAGTGGTTATCTATGCTTAGTGGCATTACTTTAACAGTGTTCGTTACACTATAACAAATAATTTTCTACTGTGACATTTGGATATTATTGGTAATATGTATGGGTGAAGATGAAGAAGCTTGTGCCACGGGTGTGTTTATAGTTACGAATGGTGCACTCCTCTTTAAACTTATTTTTTCACAAGCATCCATCAGTTTGTTTGGCTTTCCTCCAACACTGATCTGCTTTGTCTAATTCAGCATCTCACAAACATGTTGCACTTTGCCCTTTAGACAGAAACGTGCGTTTTTGGCAACATATTTTTGACAGGCGATTTTTAGGCCGAGTCAAACACTGTTACACCAATCTTCTGATGGGCATGAAACACATTCTGGTAATTGGTGGTGGATAAACGAATAATCATTGGAGGCTGTATCCTGGATCTCATACCTATCGTAGCCACCGCTGTTATTAATCATGTACGTTCCCATTCCTGTCATCACCATGCCCCTTTTCCTGATCAATTAATCCAACGATTCGTCCGCCATTTTTTTAAACTAAAAAATGCGCCTTCCCAGCAGCAACTGTGTAGGAAACCACTTTACAGTTTTGCAAGGTGTTTATGATGCCTGTAAATAATTTTTTTTTTAAATAACCCCCCATGGGGAAATGTTTGACAGCCCATGCACTTAGTGTATGGGCATTACAAGTCAAGGAGACCCGCTCATTGACATTGGGTCTACTTTTTAAAGAGGCCTTCCTTCACCTCTCATCATTTTCCACCACTAGATCACCAGGGTTCATGTGTTCTGTGCTGCTACAGACAGTCCATTTTTTGGCAAGGGTGTCTAGGATGGCCATACTATGTTTTTAATAAATGGATCCCCCTTGGGGAAATGTTTGTCAGCCTATACACTTAGTGTATGGGCATTACAAGTGTAAGAAACACAATCCTTTTCATTGGGCCTAGGTTTTAATGAGGCCTTTAGCAATGTCTCCTCATTCTCCACCACTAGATCACCAGGGTTCACGTGTTCTGTGCTGCTACAAACAGTCAATTTTATGGAAAGGGTGTCTATGATCCGCATGAAATATTTTTAAAAATGTAACCCCATGAGAAAATGCTTGTCAGGCCAGGCACTCCATTACAAGTCACAGAGATCCACACACCTACATTGCACCTACTTAACTCTGTCTCCTGCCACTAGATGACCAGGGTGAAGTGCTCTGTACTGTTATAGGCCAGTGAATTTTGGGCAAGGGGGCTCTGACGGCACTATTTTATTTATTAAAAAAAGGACCCCCCATTAGCCAATTGTTTGTCAGCTCATGCACTCCATTACAAGTAAAAGAGACCTACACCCCTACATTGGGCCTACTTCTTAACTCGGTTTCCTGCAATGTCTCTTCCTTATCTCCGACTACATGACCTGGGTGAAGGTGCTCTGTACTGTTATAGGCCGGTGAATTTTAGGCAAGGGGTCTGTGATGGCACTATTTTATTTATTAAAAAATTACCCCCCCATTGGGAAATTGTTTGTCAGCTCCCTACTTCTTAACTCTGTCTCCTGCAATGTGACCTTTAAGTGCCACTAGATCACCAGGGTGAACGTGCTCTGTACTATGAATTTTGGGCAAGGGGGCTGTGCCGGCACTATTTTATTTAGTAAAAATAGGACCCCACATTGGGGAATTGGGTGTTACATTACATTGGGCCTACTTCTTAACTCTGTCTCCTTCAATGTGTCCTTTAACTGCCATTAGATCACCAGGGTGAACGTGCTCTGTACGGTAACTTCTGGGCAAGGGGGCTGTGCTGGCACTATTTTATTTAGTAAAAAAAGGACCCCACATTGGGGAATTGTTTGTCAGCTCATGCCCTCCATTACAAGTCTCAGAGACTCACACCCCTACATTGGGCCTACTTCTTATCTCTGTTTCCTGCAATGTCTCTTCCTTATCTCCGACGACATGACCTGGGTGAACGTGTTCTGTACTTTTATAGGCCCCAGAATTTTGAGCAAAGGGGGCTATGATGGCAATAGTATATTTTTAAAAAAGGTACCTCCCATTGGTGAAACCACATCTTTGTTGGCAAAGACTTCAAAACATTTGTGTACCTTAAAGAGCTCACTTGAAAAGCTTCTTATTGTGTTGCCTGGTTGCTCACATTGGACACAATACACTTCATATAAATTTGATAAAGCAATGCTGTTAGTTTGGCTCAGTAGTTCATTACAAATATTTCTTTGTCGACTATATTAGTTTCTCTCCTTGCAAACCATAACTTTGGCTGGATCAAAAGTACAAATGGCGAATATACAAATTGTGATTTGGAATCCAGAATAAAATACTGTATACCGAATGCATTCAGACAATCACATAGCTGCATTTCTTGTAAAACATTTACAGATGTGACAGACAATGTTCATAGTGACACAATCTTGAGAAATATTTGTTTATTCACTTCACAAACAGTTCTAAGCCTCTATAGGTTTGCTGTTTGTCATTGTAAAACATTAAGATTACTGAAACTCTGCCTGTGGTGGTTTGATCTAAATCCTTGAGGCTTTTATTTTCTAGGGGTTTATGGCCCCTCGTTTGATGACTCCATGATATCTCAGTTCCATACAACCTTGAAAGCTGGCCACTTGAAGGGCAGGGTGAAGCTAGAGCTACTACATAATGTAAATCACTATATAAGACCAGAGAAACTAAGACAGATGCCAAAACTGGGGTACCTGTACATGTACAATATGCTCATACCTGCATAATTGGGGACGCCTATGCAGTGTAGGTAATCTCCCAGGGGTTCTCTGTCTTGGTCTTGCTTCTCTGATATTCCAGATGGATGATGTTTAAAAGCCTCTTGTGGATGATGTAAGTATACTGTATGTAGTTAATCTTTATATATATGCGTAACCATTATATGTATTTAATCCTTATATGTACTAAACCTTTGTATGTTAACATATACAAAAGTGTACGAACTCACACTATTCAATCATACTGTTCCTTGAATTTTGTAGTTTGCAATAAAATTGCGTTGTATTGCAAGTATTACCCTTATTTAAAGCCGTATGTAAACCTTAGTGTTAAAAACATGGCAAATAAAATTGCCAAATTCACCTGTAAATAATTCTGCAAAGAGGGAACCATCATACCATTAAAAAATGCAAGTAGATTTTCATGGGCCCATCCATTATGTGGGTTCCAAGGCATAATAGGGTGCATATGACTATGTAGCAGGGCTGGCCTTACTGCCAATGTGTAAAACAAAGAGTACAGGAGGACAAAATGAATATTGTGAAGTAGATTTTCATGGGCCCATCCGGTATGAGGGTTCCAAGGTGTAATGGGGTGCATACGACTGACTATGCAGCAGGGCTGGCCTTGCTGCTGATGTGTAAAACAAAGGATTCCAGTAGTATAAAATGCATGTTGTGAAGTGGATTTTCATGGGCCCATCCAGTATGTGGGTTCCAAGGTGTAATGGGATGCATATGACTATGCAGCAGGGCTGGCCTTGCTGCCAATGTGTAAAACAAAGGAGTATGGGATTATAAAATGCATATTGTGAAGTGGATTTGCATGGGCCCAGCCAGTATGTGGTTTCAAAGGCTTATTGGTGTGCATATGAATTTGTAGCTGGGCAGGCCTTGCATTCAATGCAACATTTTTTCAAGAGGCCCTCCTGGACATCTTATGAAAGGGGTATTGTGGTGTGTCGTAATTCTTGGCAGCCCATCCACTCACAGCATAGGCTACAACAGTTTAGGAGACCCACTGTTTAATAATGGCCCTTTAAGAAGATTAATGCCGCCTGATGCACCAGTACAAATAGGCTCTGTGACTTTAAGAGTCCCTCCTTCATAAATGAAACAAGATGGGTCTGCTTATGTGTCACACACCACATGGCCAGCTAGAGTTGTTAAATGTTACAATGACATTTCCCAGTGAATGCATTTGTAGTGGTTGAAAGCAATGTTAAAGTTGAAAAACACTTTAAAAATGCTGCGTCTGAACTAAGCCTAAGTGGGGGAGGAAATTTTCGGTCTGGGGTTAAATATTTGGCCTTACAGGCAAGTCATTAACCTGCAAAGGATGTGCCTTAACATATTTCCCAGCAAAATCAGTTTTGGTTTTGATTTAGTGTGTTTTTGTTGCACCGGGAAAAATGGCATGAATCTCGAAAAAAAATGTTTACAGCTGTGAACTAAGAGTCAGGGATGCTTACAGGGGCGATCCCCATGATGTCCCTGTTTCATTTGAGCAGTATTTCCATCATTTTCAGACGTTTTTAAATCTTAAAAGGACCCTCGGGGGTAGGGGGGGGGGAATCGCGCCAAAAATACTCGGGTCTCCCATAGACTTACATTGAGCTTGTTGTTCTGTCCGAGTACCCGAGTATACCAATCTGCTCCAGTGATCAGCAAATAGTGAAATATTCGGATTCGAGAACATCGGGACAAATACTTTCTAATATACGTGTATTCGTACCAAATAACTGATTCAATGCAAGTCAATGGGAAAGCTGAATAATTTTCTGCTGGACCCAAGAAACAGGTTTGGGGGCATGAGGAAAATACTGAAATGAATGGGATAGAAAAATATAGGTGAAAAGCTGGCAATTCATCTGCCTTTTACAGTAAAATCATAGTGTGAGATGTAAGAATAGACTAGATAGACTAGATATATACATATAGAATAAATATATATATATAGATGTCAGTGACACACACACATATATACTGCATATATATACACTACTAGGGTTGAGCGAAACGGATCGGACAAATTAAAAAATCGCTGACTTTCGGCAAAGTCGGGTTTCATGAAACCCGACCCGATGCTAGTGTGGGATCGGCCATGAGGTCGGCGATCTTCGTGCCAAAGTCACGTTTCGTATGATGCGTTCAGCGCCATTTCTCAGACAATGAAGGAGGACGCAGAGTATGGGCATAGGTTTCGGTCCCCACCATCTTAGAGAAGGGCATGACAGTGATTGGCTTGCTTTCTGCGGTGTCACAGGGGCTATAAAGGGGCGTGCACGCCGACCGCCATCTTACTTCTGCCGATCTTAGCATAGGGAGAGGTTGCTGCAGCTTCATCAGAAGAAGGGACATAGTTAGGGAGGGAAGATTAACCCCCAAACTGCTTGTGCTGTAGTGATTTCCACTGTCCAACACCACCTTTCTTTTGCAGGGACAGTGGAGGCTATACCTTTGTGCATCAGCGCTGTAGCTTATAAGGCTGCCTTATAAGGCTCCTTGATATCTGCATTGCGGTTTGCACCACTGCTCTGCAAACCAACTGCTTTTTTAAAAGCAAAAATCCTGTTGCTCCTTTCTGCACAGTTATCTTGTTTATTTGTCCACACAAATGTGCAGCAGTCCTTTTTATTGCTGCCATACTTGTCCTGAGATCATAGTAGGGAGATTGAAATTGTACTACACTCCTTGTATTTTTTCATTTATCAGCCAGCCACTTGCTGCCACTCACATTGCGTTGTTTTATACACTGTGCCTGAGTTTGGGTTCAGTCTCCCCCCAAAAAAAAGTTAGATTCAAATTCTCCAAAAGTGGATATACCTCAGTCCTCTTAGTTTGTCGTATATCAGCCAGCCACTTGCTGCCACTCACATTGCGTTGTTTCATACACTGGGGCTGAGTTTGTGTTCAGTCTCCCCCAAAAATAGTGAGATTCAAATTCTAACAAAGTGGATATACCTCAGTCCTCTTAGTTTCATGTATATCAGCCAGCCACTTGCTGCCACTCACATTGCGTTGTTTTATACACTAAGCCTGAGTTTGTGTTCAGTCTCCCCCCAAAAAAAGTGAGATTCAAATTCTCACAAAGTGGATATACCTCAGTCCTCTTAGTTTATCGTATATCAGCCACCCGTTGCTGCCACTCACATTGCGTTGTTTTATACACTGGGCCTGATTTTGGGTTGTCTCCCCCCAAAAAAAGTGAGATTTAAATTCTCACAAAGTGAATATACCTCAGTCCTCTTAATTTGTCGTACATCAGCCAGCCACTTGCTGCCACTCACATTGCGTTGTTTTCTACACTGAGCCTGAATTTGGGTTCTGTGTCCAAAAAAAAAGTGAGATAGAAATTCTCACAAAGTGGATATACCTCAGTCCTCTTAGTTTGTCGTATATCAGCCAGCCACTTGCTGCCACTCACATTGCGTTGTTTTATACACTGGGCCTGAGTTTGGGCTCTGTGTCCCAAAAAAAAGTGAGATTGAAATTCTCACAAAGTGGATATACCTCAGTCCTCTTAGTTTGTCGTATATCAGCCACCCACTTGCTGCCACTCACATTGCGTTGTTTAATACACTGGGCCTGAGTTTGGGTTCAGTCTCTCCCCCAAAAAAGTGAGATTGAAATTCTCACAAAGTGGATATACCTCAGTCCTCTTAGTTTGTCGTTTATCAGCCAGCCACTTGCTGCCACTCACATTGAGTTGTTTTATACACTGGGCCTGAGTTTGGGTTCTGTGTCCCAAAAAAAAAAGTGAAATTGAAATTCTCACAAAGTGGATATACCTCAGTCCTCTTAGTTTGTCGTATATCAGCCACCCGTTGCTGCCACTCACATTGCGTTGTTTTATACACTGGGCCTGATTTTGGGTTGTCTCCCCCCAAAAAAAGTGAGATTTAAATTCTCACAAAGTGGATATACCTCAGTCCTCTTAATTTGTCATACATCAGCCAGCCACTTGCTGCCACTCACATTGCGTTGTTTTCTACACTGGGCCTGAATTTGGGTTCTGTGTCCCAAAAAAAAAGTGAGATAGAAATTCTCACAAAGTGGATATACCTCAGTCCTCTTAGTTTGTCGTATATCAGCCAGCCACTTGCTGCCACTCACATTGCATTGTTTTATACACTGGGCTTGAGTTTGTGTTCAGTCTCCCCCCCAAAACAGTGAGATTCAAATTATTACAAAGTGGATATACCTCAGTCCTCTTAGTTTGTAGTATATCAGCCAGCCACTTGCTGCCACTTACATTGCATTGTTTTATACACTGGGCCTGAGTTTGGGTTCAGTCCCCCCCCAAAAAAAAAAGTGAGATTCAAATTCTCACAAAGTGGATATACCTCAGTCCTCTTAGTTTGTCGTATATCAGCCAGCCACTTGCTGCCACTCACATTGCATTGTTTTATACAATGGGCCTGAGTTTGGGCTCTGTGTCCCAAAAAAAAGTGAGATTGAAATTCTCACAAAGTGGATATACCTCAGTCCTCTTAGTTTGTCGTATATCAGCCAGCCACTTGCTGCCACTTACATTGCATTGTTTTATACACTGGGCCTGAGTTTGGGTTCAGTCCCCCCCCCAAAAAAAAAGTGAGATTCAAATTCTCACAAAGTGGATATACCTCAGTCCTCTTAGTTTGTCGTATATCAGCCAGCCACTTGCTGCCACTCACATTGCATTGTTTTATACAATGGGCCTGAGTTTGGGCTCTGTGTCCCAAAAAAAAGTGAGATTGAAATTCTCACAAAGTGGATATACCTCAGTCCTCTTAGTTTGTCGTATATCAGCCAGCCACTTGCTGCCACTTACATTGCATTGTTTTATACACTGGGCCTGAGTTTGGGTTCAGTCCCCCC
Source organism: Ranitomeya variabilis (assembly GCF_051348905.1). Classification (NCBI taxonomy): domain Eukaryota; kingdom Metazoa; phylum Chordata; class Amphibia; order Anura; family Dendrobatidae; genus Ranitomeya; species Ranitomeya variabilis. The sequence goes on from NC_135232.1 coordinate 878,617,598, forward strand.
CCCAAAAAAAAAGTGAGATTCAAATTCTCACAAAGTGGATATACCTCAGTCCTCTTAGTTTGTCGTATATCAGCCAGCCACTTGCTGCCACTCACATTGCGTTGCTTTATACACTGGGCCTGAGTTTGGGCTCTGTGTCCCAAAAAAAAGTGAGATTGAAATTCTCACAAAGTGGATATACCTCAGTCCTCTTAGTTTGTCGTATATCAGCCACCCACTTGCTGCCACTCACATTGCGTTGTTTCATACACTGTGCCTGAGTTTGGGTTCAGTCTCCCCCCAAAAAAAAGTGAGATTGAAATTCTCACAAAGTGGATATACCTCAGTCCTCTTAGTTTGTCGTATATCAGCCAGCCACTTGCTGCCACTCACATTGAGTTGTTTTATACACTGGGCCTGAGTTTGGGTTCTATGTCCAAAAAAAAAAGTGAAATTGAAATTCTCACAAAGTGGATATACCTCAGTCCTCTTAGTTTGTTGTATATCAGCCAGCCACTTGCTGCCGCTCACATTGCGTTGTTTTATACACTGGGCCTGAGTTTTTGTTCAGTTTCCCCCCCAAAAAAGTGAGATTCAAATTATTTCAAAGTGGATATACCTCAGTCCTCTTAGTTTGTCGTATATCAGCCAGCCACTTGCTGCCACTCACATTGTGTTGTTTTATACACTGGGCCTGAGTTTGGGTTCAGTCCCCCCCAAAAAAAAGTGGGATTGAAATTCTCACAAAGTAGATATACCTCAGTCCTCTTAGTTTGTCGTATATCAGCCAGCCACATTCTACCACTTACATTTTGTTGTGTTATACATTGGGCCTGAGTTGTGGCGCAGTCTCCCCCCCAAAAAAAGAGAGATTCAAATTGTCACAAAGTGGATATACATCAGTTGAGTTAGTTTGCCGTATATCAGCCAGCCACGTTCTGCCAGTTACCTTGAGTTGTGTTATACACTGAGCCTGAGTTGTGGTGCAGTCTCCCCCCCAAAAAAGTGAGATTCAAATTCTCACAAAGTGGATATACCTCAGTCCTCTTAGTTTGTTGTATATCAGCCAGCCACTTGCTGCCACTCACATTGCGCTGTTTTATACACTGGGCCTGAGTTTGAGTTCTGTGTCCAAAAAAAAGAGAGATTGAAATTCTCACAAAGTGGATATACCTCAGTCCTCTTAGTTTGTCGTATATCAGCCAGTTACTTGCTGCCACTCACATTGCATTGTTTTATACACTGGGCCTGAGTTTGGGTTCAGTCTCCCCCCCCAAAAAAAAGTGGGATTCAAATTCTCACAAAGTGGATGTACCTCAGTCCTCTTAGTTTGTCGTATATCAGCCAGCCACTTGCTGCCACTCACATTGCTTTGTTTTATACACTGGGCCTGAGTTTGGGTTCTGTGTCCCCAAAAAAAAGTGAGATTGAAATTCTCACAAAGTGGATATACCTCAGTCCTCTGAGTTTGTCGTATATCAGCCAGCCACTTGCTGCCACTCACATTGCATTATTTTGTACACTGGGCCTGAGTTGTGGTGCAGTCTCCCCCCCAAAAAAGTGAGATTCAAATTGTCACAAAGTGGATATACGTCAGTTCTGTTAGTTTGTCGTATATCAGCCAGCCACGTTCTGCCACTTACATTGTGTTGTGTTATATAATGGGCCTGAGCTGTGGTGGAGTCTCCCCCCAAAAAAAGTGAGATTTAAATTCTCACAAAGTGGATATACCTCAGTCCTCTTAGTTTATCGTATATCAGCCACCCGTTGCTGCCACTCACATTGCGTTGTTTTATACACTGGGCCTGATTTTGGGTTGTCTCCCCCCAAAAAAAGTGAGATTTAAATTCTCACAAAGTGAATAAACCTCAGTCCTCTTAATTTGTCATACATCAGCCAGCCACTTGCTGCCACTCACATTGCGTTGTTTTCTACACTGGGCCTGAATTTGGGTTCTGTGTCCCAAAAAAAAAGTGAGATAGAAATTCTCACAAAGTGGATATACCTCAGTCCTCTTAGTTTGTCGTATATCAGCCAGCCACTTGCTGCCACTCACATTGCGTTGTTTTATACACTGGGCCTGAGTTTGGGCTCTGTGTCCCAAAAAAAAGTGAGATTGAAATTCTCACAAAGTGGATATACCTCAGTCCTCTTAGTTTGTCGTATATCAGCCAGCCACTTGCTGCCACTCACATTGAGTTGTTTTATACACTGGGCCTGAGTTTGGGTTCTGTGTCCAAAAAAAAAAGTGAAATTGAAATTCTCACAAAGTGGATATACCTCAGTCCTCTTAGTTTGTCGTATATCAGCCACCCACTTGCTGCCGCTCACATTGCGTTGTTTTATACACTGGGCCTGAGTTTTTGTTCAGTCTCCCCCCAAAAAAAGTGAGATTCAAATTATTTCAAAGTGGATATACCTCAGTCCTCTTAGTTTGTCGTATATCAGCCACCCGTTGCTGCCACTCACATTGCGTTGTTTTATACACTGGGCCTGATTTTGGGTTGTCTCCCCCCAAAAAAAGTGAGATTTAAATTCTCACAAAGTGGATATACCTCAGTCCTCTTAATTTGTCATACATCAGCCAGCCACTTGCTGCCACTCACATTGCGTTGTTTTCTACACTGGGCCTGAATTTGGGTTCTGTGTCCCAAAAAAAAAGTGAGATAGAAATTCTCACAAAGTGGATATACCTCAGTCCTCTTAGTTTGTCGTATATCAGCCAGCCACTTGCTGCCACTTACATTGCATTGTTTTATACACTGGGCTTGAGTTTGTGTTCAGTCTCCCCCCCCAAAAAAGTGAGATTCAAATTATTACAAAGTGGATATACCTCAGTCCTCTTACTTTGTAGTATATCAGCCAGCCACTTGCTGCCACTTACATTGCATTGTTTTATACACTGGGCCTGAGTTTGGGTTCAGTCTCCCCCCAAAAAAAAGTGAGATTGAAATTCTCACAAAGTGGATATACCTCAGTCCTCTTAGTTTGCCGTATATCAGCCAGCCACTTGCTGCCACTCACATTGAGTTGTTTTATACACTGGGCCTGAGTTTGGGTTCTGTGTCCAAAAAAAAAAGTGAAATTGAAATTCTCACAAAGTGGATATACCTCAGTCCTCTTAGTTTGTTGTATATCAGCCAGCCACTTGCTGCCGCTCACATTGCGTTGTTTTATACACTGGGCCTGAGTTTTTGTTCAGTCTCCCCCCAAAAAAAGTGAGATTCAAATTATTTCAAAGTGGATATACCTCAGTCCTCTTAGTTTGTAGTATATCAGCCAGCCACTTGCTGCCACTTACATTGCATTGTTTTATACACTGGGCCTGAGTTTGGGTTCAGTCTCCCCCCCAAAAAAAGTGAGATTGAAATTCTCACAAAGTGGATATACCTCAGTCCTCTTAGTTTGTCGTATATCAGCCAGCCACTTGCTGCCACTCACATTGCGTTGTTTTATACACTGGGCCTGAGTTTGGGCTCTGTGTCCCAAAAAAAAGTGAGATTGAAATTCTCACAAAGTGGATATACCTCAGTCCTCTTAGTTTGTCGTATATCAGTCACCCACTTGCTGCCACTCACATTGCATTGTTTTATACACTGGGCCTGAGTTTGGGTTCTGTGTCCAAAAAAAAAAGTGAAATTGAAATTCTCACAAAGTGGATATACCTCAGTCCTCTTAGTTTGTTGTATATCAGCCAGCCACTTGCTGCCGCTCACATTGCGTTGTTTTATACACTGGGCCTGAGTTTTTGTTCAGTCTCCCCCCAAAAAAAGTGAGATTCAAATTATTTCAAAGTGGATATACCTCAGTCCTCTTAGTTTGTAGTATATCAGCCAGCCACTTGCTGCCACTTACATTGCATTGTTTTATACACTGGGCCTGAGTTTGGGTTCAGTCTCCCCCCCAAAAAAAGTGAGATTGAAATTCTCACAAAGTGGATATACCTCAGTCCTCTTAGTTTGTCGTATATCAGCCAGCCGCTTGCTGCCACTCACATTGAGTTGTTTTATACACTGGGCCTGAGTTTGGGTTCTGTGTCCAAAAAAAAAAGTGAAATTGAAATTCTCACAAAGTGGATATACCTCAGTCCTCTTAGTTTGTTGTATATCAGCCAGCCACTTGCTGCCGCTCACATTGCGTTGTTTTATACACTGGGCCTGAGTTTTTGTTCAGTCTCCCCCCAAAAAAAGTGAGATTCAAATTATTTCAAAGTGGATATACCTCAGTCCTCTTAGTTTGTCGTATATCAGCCAGCCACTTGCTGCCACTCACATTGCGTTGTTTATACACTGGGCCTGAGTTTGGGTTCAGTCCCCCCCCAAAAAAAGTGGGATTGAAATTCTCACAAAGTGGATATACCTCAGTCCTCTTAGTTTGTCGTATATCAGCCAGTTACTTGCTTCCACTCACATTGCATTGTTTTATACACTGGGCCTGAGTTTTGGTTCAGTCTCCCCCCCAAAAAAAAAGTGGGATTCAAATTCTCACAAAGTGGATATACCTCAGTCCTCTTAGTTTGTCGTATATCAGCCAGCCACTTGCTGCCACTCACATTGCGTTGTTTTATACACTGGGCCTGAGTTTGGGTTCTGTGTCCCCAAAAAAAAGTGAGATTGAAATTCTCACAAAGTGGATATACCTCAGTCCTCTTAGTTTGTCGTATATCAGCCAGCCACTTGCTGCCACTCACATTGCATTATTTTGTACACTGGGCCTGAGTTGTGGTGCAGTCTCCCCCCAAAAATGTGAGATTCAAATTGTCACAAAGTGGATATACGTCAGTTCTGTTAGTTTGTCGTATATCAGCCAGCCACGTTCTGCCACTTACATTGTGTTGTGTTATACAATGGGCCTGAGCTGTGGTGGAGTCTCCCCCCAAAAAAAGTGAGATTGAAATTCTCACAAATTGGATATACCTCAGTCCTCTTAGTTTGTCGTATATCAGCCAGCCACTTGCTGCCACTCACCTTGCTTTGTTTTATACACTGGGCCTGAGTTTGTGTTTAGTCTCCCCCCAAAAAAAGTCAGATTCAAATTCTCACAAAGTGGATGTACCTCAGTCCTCTTAGTTTGTCTTTTATCAGCCAGCCACTTGCTGCCACTCACCTTGCATTGTTTTATACACTGGGCCTGAGTTTGTGTTTAGTCTCCCCCCCAAAAAAGTGAGATTCATATTCTCACAAAGTGGATATACCTCAGTCCTCTTAGTTTGTCGTATATCATTCAGGCACTTGCTGCCACTCGCATTGCGTTGTTCTATACACTGGGCCTGAATTGTGGTGCAGTATTTCCCCCCAAAAAGGGAGATTCAAATTGACACAAAGTGGATATACGTCAGTTCTGTTAGTTTGTCGTATATCAGCCAGCCACATTCTGCCACTTACATTGTGTTGTGTTATACACTGGGCCTGAGTTGTGGTGCAGTCTCCCCCCAAAAAAAGGGAGATTCAAATTGACACAAAGTGGATATACATCAGTTCTGTTTGTCGTATATCAGCCAGCCACATTCTGCCACTTGCATTGTTTTGTGTTATACACTGAGCCTGAGTTGTGGTGCAGTCTCCCCCCAAAAAAAGGGAGATTCAAATTATTACAAAGTGGATATACCTCAGTCCTCTTACTTTGTAGTATATCAGCCAGCCACTTGCTGCCACTTACATTGCATTGTTTTATACACTGGGCCTGAGTTTGGGTTCAGTCTCCCCCCAAAAAAAAGTGAGATTGAAATTCTCACAAAGTGGATATACCTCAGTCCTCTTAGTTTGCCGTATATCAGCCAGCCACTTGCTGCCACTCACATTGAGTTGTTTTATACACTGGGCCTGAGTTTGGGTTCTGTGTCCAAAAAAAAAAGTGAAATTGAAATTCTCACAAAGTGGATATACCTCAGTCCTCTTAGTTTGTTGTATATCAGCCAGCCACTTGCTGCCGCTCACATTGCGTTGTTTTATACACTGGGCCTGAGTTTTTGTTCAGTCTCCCCCCAAAAAAAGTGAGATTCAAATTATTTCAAAGTGGATATACCTCAGTCCTCTTAGTTTGTAGTATATCAGCCAGCCACTTGCTGCCACTTACATTGCATTGTTTTATACACTGGGCCTGAGTTTGGGTTCAGTCTCCCCCCCAAAAAAAGTGAGATTGAAATTCTCACAAAGTGGATATACCTCAGTCCTCTTAGTTTGTCGTATATCAGCCAGCCACTTGCTGCCACTCACATTGCGTTGTTTTATACACTGGGCCTGAGTTTGGGCTCTGTGTCCCAAAAAAAAGTGAGATTGAAATTCTCACAAAGTGGATATACCTCAGTCCTCTTAGTTTGTCGTATATCAGTCACCCACTTGCTGCCACTCACATTGCATTGTTTTATACACTGGGCCTGAGTTTGGGTTCTGTGTCCAAAAAAAAAAGTGAAATTGAAATTCTCACAAAGTGGATATACCTCAGTCCTCTTAGTTTGTTGTATATCAGCCAGCCACTTGCTGCCGCTCACATTGCGTTGTTTTATACACTGGGCCTGAGTTTTTGTTCAGTCTCCCCCCAAAAAAAGTGAGATTCAAATTATTTCAAAGTGGATATACCTCAGTCCTCTTAGTTTGTAGTATATCAGCCAGCCACTTGCTGCCACTTACATTGCATTGTTTTATACACTGGGCCTGAGTTTGGGTTCAGTCTCCCCCCCAAAAAAAGTGAGATTGAAATTCTCACAAAGTGGATATACCTCAGTCCTCTTAGTTTGTCGTATATCAGCCAGCCACTTGCTGCCACTCACATTGAGTTGTTTTATACACTGGGCCTGAGTTTGGGTTCTGTGTCCAAAAAAAAAAGTGAAATTGAAATTCTCACAAAGTGGATATACCTCAGTCCTCTTAGTTTGTTGTATATCAGCCAGCCACTTGCTGCCGCTCACATTGCGTTGTTTTATACACTGGGCCTGAGTTTTTGTTCAGTCTCCCCCCAAAAAAAGTGAGATTCAAATTATTTCAAAGTGGATATACCTCAGTCCTCTTAGTTTGTCGTATATCAGCCAGCCACTTGCTGCCACTCACATTGCGTTGTTTATACACTGGGCCTGAGTTTGGGTTCAGTCCCCCCCCAAAAAAAGTGGGATTGAAATTCTCACAAAGTGGATATACCTCAGTCCTCTTAGTTTGTCGTATATCAGCCAGTTACTTGCTTCCACTCACATTGCATTGTTTTATACACTGGGCCTGAGTTTGGGTTCAGTCTCCCCCCCAAAAAAAAAGTGGGATTCAAATTCTCACAAAGTGGATATACCTCAGTCCTCTTAGTTTGTCGTATATCAGCCAGCCACTTGCTGCCACTCACATTGCGTTGTTTTATACACTGGGCCTGAGTTTGGGTTCTGTGTCCCCAAAAAAAAGTGAGATTGAAATTCTCACAAAGTGGATATACCTCAGTCCTCTTAGTTTGTCGTATATCAGCCAGCCACTTGCTGCCACTCACATTGCATTATTTTGTACACTGGGCCTGAGTTGTGGTGCAGTCTCCCCCCAAAAATGTGAGATTCAAATTGTCACAAAGTGGATATACGTCAGTTCTGTTAGTTTGTCGTATATCAGCCAGCCACGTTCTGCCACTTACATTGTGTTGTGTTATACAATGGGCCTGAGCTGTGGTGGAGTCTCCCCCCAAAAAAAGTGAGATTGAAATTCTCACAAATTGGATATACCTCAGTCCTCTTAGTTTGTCGTATATCAGCCAGCCACTTGCTGCCACTCACCTTGCTTTGTTTTATACACTGGGCCTGAGTTTGTGTTTAGTCTCCCCCCAAAAAAAGTCAGATTCAAATTCTCACAAAGTGGATGTACCTCAGTCCTCTTAGTTTGTCTTTTATCAGCCAGCCACTTGCTGCCACTCACCTTGCATTGTTTTATACACTGGGCCTGAGTTTGTGTTTAGTCTCCCCCCCAAAAAAGTGAGATTCATATTCTCACAAAGTGGATATACCTCAGTCCTCTTAGTTTGTCGTATATCATTCAGGCACTTGCTGCCACTCGCATTGCGTTGTTCTATACACTGGGCCTGAATTGTGGTGCAGTATTTCCCCCCAAAAAGGGAGATTCAAATTGACACAAAGTGGATATACGTCAGTTCTGTTAGTTTGTCGTATATCAGCCAGCCACATTCTGCCACTTACATTGTGTTGTGTTATACACTGGGCCTGAGTTGTGGTGCAGTCTCCCCCCAAAAAAAGGGAGATTCAAATTGACACAAAGTGGATATACATCAGTTCTGTTTGTCGTATATCAGCCAGCCACATTCTGCCACTTGCATTGTTTTGTGTTATACACTGAGCCTGAGTTGTGGTGCAGTCTCCCCCCAAAAAAAGGGAGATTCAAATTGTCACAAAGTGGATATACGTCAGTTCTGTTAGTTTGTCTTATATCAGCCAGCCACGTTCTGCCACTTACATTGTGTTGTGCTATACACTGGGCCTGAGTTGTGGTGCAGTCTCCCTCCGAAAAAAAAGGGATATTCAAATTGTCACAAAGTGAATATACGTCAGTTCTTTTAGTTTGTCGTATATCAGCCAGCCACGTTCTGCCACTTACATTGTGTTGTTTTATACACTGGGCCTGAGTTGTGGTGCAGTCTCCCCCCAAAAAAAGGGAGATTCAAATTGTCACAAAGTGGATATACGTCAGTTCTGTTAGTTTGTCGTATATAAGCCAGCCACGTTCTGCCACTTACATTGTGTTGTGTTATACACTGGGCCTGGGTTGTGATGCAGTCTCCCCCCCAAAAAAAGGGAGATTCAAATTGTCACAAAGTGGATATACGTCAGTTCTGTTAGTTTGTCGTATATCAGCCAGCCACGTTCTGCCACTTACATTGTGTTGTGTTATACACTGGGCCTGAGTTGTGGTGCTGTCTCCCCAAAATAAAAAGTGAGATTTAAATACTCAACAAGTTTATAAACACCTTCTACCTTGTTTTACTGTACCATATAACGGTTGTTATTTTGTTTACATTTTCCCAAAAATTAGGAAGTCTAGTTCCACCATATGCAGCTCTCCAGTCCAGCTCACCCTACAAGAGACTCTCGATAGGAAAAGAAAGTACTCATCCTCTCATCCATGTACACAGGGTTTGAACGCCCACATTGCTAGACTAATCTCGTTAGAGATGATGCCCTACCGGTTGGTTGAAAGCGAAGCTTTCAAAGACCTGATGGCCTACGCAGTACCACGCTATGACTTACCCAGTCGGCACTTCTTTGCGAGAAAAGCCATCCCAGCCCTACACCAGCATGTCAAAGACCACACTGTCCATGCACTGAGGCAATCAGTCAGTGGAAAGGTGCACCTCACAACAGATGCATGGACCAGTAGGCATGGCCAGGGATATTACGTGTCCATCACAGCGCACTGGGTTAATGTGGTGGATGCAGGGTCCACAAGGGACAGCCATAGTGGGACAGTTCTGCCTAGCCACGGTCTAGGAAACAATTGGCTGTAGGCGTTTGCCACCCCTCCTCCTCCTACAGAAGCGAAAGCTCATCCACAAAGCGCAGTAGCATGACCACTCCATCCGCAGCTGCCAGTGTTGCACACGAGGTGTCCCATTATCGAACAGCTAGTGGTAAGCGTCAACAGGCTGTGTTACAAATGAAGTGTTTGGACGACAACAGACACACCGCGGAAGTACTGGCCGAGTACTTACAGCAAGAAACTCAGTCATGGCTGGGCAGTGTACATCTTGAGGCAGGCAAGGTAGTCAGTGATAACGGAAGGAATTTGATGGCTGCCATAGCCCTCTCAGAACTGAAACACATACATTGCCTGGTTCACACCTTGAACCTGGTGGTGCAGTGCTTCCTGAAAAATTATCCGGGGTTACCAGCCCTGCCCTTAAGGTGCGAAGACTTTGCTCGCACATCCGCCAGTCGCCCGTACACTCCAGCCGTATGCTGAACCATCAGCGATAGCTGAATCTTCCCCAGCACTGCCTAATAATTGACGTTGCAACAAGGTGGAACTCCACACTGCACATGTTTCAGAGGCTGTGCGAACAGAGGCGTGCTGTAATTTATTTGTGGGAGGATACACATACATGGGCAGGCACTTGGATGCCAGACATGGAGTTGTCTGGCGTGCAGTGGTCGAAGCTACAAGACCTCTGTCAAGTCCTTCAGTGTTTTGAGGAATGCACATGGCTGGTAATTGCGGTCGACGCCATCATAAGCATGAGCATCCCACTAATGCGTCTGCTGATGCAAAGTTTGACGCACATTAAGGAGCAGGCGTCTGCAGCTGAGGAGGAGGGAAGCCTTGAAGATAGTCAGCCATTGTCTGCTCAGGGAACTCTCCTGGACGAGGTGGCAGATGAAGAGGAGGAGGAGGAGGATGATGGGGATGAATATTTATGGGAGGAGGATGCTTCTCAGGGGGCAATAGAAACTGGTGGCGTTGAAAGGTCAGGTACAAGGTTTTTGCAGGACACAAGCGATGTTGATTTGCAAGAAAGTGCTCCTCATCCCAGCACAAGCAGTGAATTGACACGTGGAACATTGGTCCACATGGCTGAGTATACCTTGCGTATCCTAAAAAGGGACCCCCGCATTATCAAAATGATGACCGATGACGATTAGTGGTTGGCCTGCCTCCTGGATCCACGATATAAAGGAAAATTACAAAATATCATGCCACATGAGAACCTTAAGCAAATATTGGCTACCAAACAAGCAACTCTTGTAGACCGTTTGGTTCAGGCATTCCCAGCACACAGCGGCGGTGATGGTTCTCACACGAGCCAAAGTGGGCAACATGGCAGAGGTGTTAGAGGTGCACAAATCCAAAGTGGCGTTGGACAGAGGGGTTTTATGACCAGGTTGTGGAGTGATTTCGCAATGACCGCTGACACGACAGGTACTGCTGCATCGATTCAAAGTGACAGGAGACAGAATATTTCCAGTATGGTTACGAACTACTTATCCGCCCTTATCGATGTTCTCCCTCACAGGTCATTCCCCTTTGATTACTGGGCATCTAAAATAGACACCTGGCCTGAATTGGCAGAATATGCATTGCAGGAGCTCGCTTGCCCTGCTGCTAGTGTGCTATCAGAAAGAGTCTTCAGTGCTGCTGGTTCAATACTGACCGAAAAAAGGACACGTCTGGCTACCCGAAATGTTGATGATCTAACCTTCATTAAAATGAACCAATCATGGATTTCAAATTATTTGGCCCCACCTTCCCCTGCTGACACGTAGCTTGCCTGAAAAATGTCTTGCTTTTGGCCTCCTCTTACTGACTTCTCCAATTCCTCCATTTGCAGCTGCTGAATGTCCACCATAGGCCATTTTTATACCTCCCTAAATGGGCTGACTCCCCCCACGGGGCCGTGGTCACCACCTGGCGCAAGCACCCATGCGAGTGCCGTTTGCCTGGACAGGTGGGTGGGCCCACTCTCGGGCGACGGCACTGGCACAGGGTCCCTCATAGTACAATGAAGTGTCTCTGACGGTGGTGGTGCACAACCAATGTCAGACACACCGTCATAATATGAGGGGCCCTGTGCCAGTACCACCGCCCACGAGAGAGTGTTCCCCCTAGGTCGAACAGTGCTCTACCACTTGCAATACTTACCTCTCCCTGCTCCACCACTGTGTAGTCTGTGCTGTTATATCCTTCAATGGCACTGCCAATACAAATTTGTTGAAATGATAGATCATAGTTAAAATATACAGGGGTCCTGGCCTCCATTTAGACCAGTTAATACTTTGCGCCTACACTATCACTGTCTGCTACTCAGCAGAGGAGCCCACCCCTGTACCTAGCTATGCCACCTGGTTATTTATGAAAAAATTTTGGCAGTCATTTTGCCTACTTTATTATTTGGGCCTACTCACTGTGTCAGCTACTCCTTACAATAGTCCTCCGCTGAACAAAGTAACGGCGGCAGTTTAGTCCTGTTACCAATTTTAAACAGCTTTTAGCCTACTTACTTTTTTGGGCCTACTCACTGTGTCAGCCTCTCATTACAGTTGTCCTCCACTGAACAAAGCAATGCCACCAGTTTAGTTCTGTTACCAATTTTTAACTGTATTTAGCCCACTTTATTATTTGGGCCTATATCTGTGTTTCCTCCTCATCCTGCCCATTGCCCAGCCACTGCTAGATGAGTCTGCTGGTACATTGACCCAGACCACTACATTCCCCTTGCACTCTACACAGCCAGAATCTGACCCTGCTGAAAGTCAGGTTCCCCTTCCCGCATACTATACCACCTTACACGGGGACAAAGAGGAAGGTGCAGATGAAAGTGCAGGTTCCTTCATCAGGTGGGGGGCATACTCGTTGGCGATGTCACTGGCTCAGGGCCCCTCATAGTACACAAAAGTGTCTCTGCCGGTGGGAGGCGCCACCCGCCATCAAACACACCGCCATACTATGAGGGGCTCTGTGCCAGTGCCAATGCCAACGAGTGGTCCCCCCTGCTCCACCGCCGTGACGTTTTCCGCATTTCCTGGGCCCACTAAAAACTTGAGCCAGCCCTACCCCCCACAACTTTAGCCAAATGACCCCCAATTTTCAATGCCTAACTATTATTATAAAGTAAATTAAGATTGACAAGCTTCAGTAATAAGAATTTATGTTTTTGGCATTAAAATGGGCACTGTATGTGTTTTCCTGTCTTCCACTCTCTGCCGACTTTGATTCCCCATTGACTTGCATTGGATTTCGTGTTTCAGTCGGCCCCCGACTTTTCGCAATAATCGGCCAATTTCACCCGACCCGACTTTTGACAAAGTCGGGTTTCGCGAAACCCGACTCGATCCTAAAAAAGTAAAAGTCGCTCAACTCTATACACTACCATTCAAAAGTTTAGGGTCTCTTAGAAATTTCATTATTTTTGAAGGAAAAGCACAGTTTTTTCCAATGAAGCTAGCAATAAATGATTCAGAAATACACTCTATACATGGTTAATATGGTAAATGATTATTCTAGCTGCAAACATCTGGTTTGTAATGCAATATCTTCATAGGTGTATATAGGCCCATTTCCAACAACCATCACTCCAGTGTTCTTATGGTACTTTGTGTTTGCTATCTGTGTAAGAAGGCCCATGGATGGTGAGAGTACCCTTCGAAACCCTTGTGCAAGTATGTTAGCACAGCTGAAAACAGTTTGGCTGATTAGAGAAGCTATAAACCTGACCTTCCTTTGAGCTAGTTGAGAATCTGGAGCATTACATTTGTTGGTTCCATTAAACTCATTAAAAAAAGGCCAGAAAAAAAGAACTTTCATGTGAAACTTGACAGTCTATTCTTGTTCTTAGAAACGAAGGCTATTCCACGCGAGAAAATGCCAAGAAACTGAAGATTTCCTATAACGGTGTGTACTATTGCCTTCAGAGGAAAGCTCAAACAGGCTCTAACCAGAGTAAAGAGAGAAGTGGGAGGCCCCATTGCACAACTGAGCAATGAAACAAGTACATTAGAGTCTGTAGTTAGAGAAATCGACGCCTCACGAGTCCTCAACTGGCAGCTTCATTAAATAGTGCACGCAAAATGCCAGTGTCAACATCTACAGTGAAGAGGTGACTCCGGGATGCTGGCTTTCAGGGCAGAGTGGCAAAGAAAAAGCCATATCTGAGACTGGCTAATAAAAGGAAAAAATTAATATGGGCAAAAGAACACAGACATTGGAAAGAGGAAGATTGGAAAAAAGTGTTATGGACAAGCAAATCCAAGTTTGAGGTGTTTGGATCACACAGAAGAACAACTAAAAAGATACTGGAAGAGTGTCTGACACCATCTGTCAAGAATGGTGGAGATAATGTGATGGTCTGGGGTTGCTTTGGTGCTGGTAAAGTGGGAGATTTGTACGAGGTAAAAGGGATATTGAATAAGGAAGGCTATCACTCCACTTTTCAACGCCATGCCATACCCTGTGGACAGCGCTTGATTGGAGCCAATTTTATCCTACAACAGGACAATGACCCAAGGGACACCTCCAAATTATGCAAGAACTATTTAGGAAAGAAGCAAGCAGCTGGTATTCTATCTGTAATGGAGTGGCCAGCACAGTCACTAGATCTCAACCCCATTGAGCTGTTGTGGGAGCAGCTTGACCATATGGTACGCAAAAAGTGCCCATCAAGCCAAACCAACTTGTGGGAGGGGCTTCTGGAAGCATGGGGTGAAATTTCTACAGATTACCTCAGCAAATTAACTGCTAGAATGCCAAAGGACTGCAATGCTGTAATTGCTGCAAAGGAAGCATTCTTTGACAAAGCAAAGTGTGAAGGAGAAAATTATTATTTCAGATAAAAATCTTTTTTTCTAACCTTGTCAATGTCTGGACTAGATTTTAAATTTGTTTGGCAACTCATTTGACTAATAAAAGTATGAGTTTTCATGGAAAACACAAAAAGTCTGGGTGACCCTATACTTTCGAACGATAGTGTATGTATATATATATTACATCTATCTGTCTATCTAAAAAAGCTGGCATTTCAGCAGCCATGTACTGTAAAATAACAGCAGGACCCGACAGCATCGAATAGATGGATTATACACAGTACATACACATAGAATAGATAGACATACAGACATCAGTGACAAATACAATTAGTACAGTAAATACATGTGCAGCTTACTGTACATGTATTTAAGTATTAAAAGATTATCTAAAACAAATGGTGCTTAATTTTTTTAACAAGCAGAGGGAAAGCTGACGGCTGGGGGCTGATGTTTATAGTCTGGGAAGGGGGTAATAACGCTGGAGTTTTCCAGGCTATTTGTCACAAAACCGACTAAGTTAAGTCCAATGGACGACAAAACGAACACCAGCAGCGGGGATGGAAATAGGGAGAGGAAGGCTATACTGATAGGGAGTGATGGATGGGACTCCTCCTGAGCTCCAACCTGAGCTTGTCCCTGCAATACCCTAACGCCCTAAGCAGGTCCTGCCCCCCACCACCGGCATGAACCTTGTCCCTCGCTGTCACCTTGCACTGCCCTGGCTAGTGCACTGGCTGGCAAGGGCAATAGCCCCACCACTGCAGATGGTACAACACAGAGGGTGGTGACAAACACGAGACAGACAAGGTATAAACACAACACTTAGCTTCCCAGATGCTGCTGCAAACTCCACTCAGCAGAAGATACGAAACCAGGACCTCATACAGCTGATACACACTGACACCAGAGAGCTCCTCACTCATCAGCTAGTATCCATAGAAACTCTATCACCAACAGTCAGCTATAGATGCGGGCCCCCTGAGGAAGCTGTGGTCGAAACGCACGTAGGGGCGCGTGTTTACACTAATGGACAGAAATATGGGTAAGGATATTTGATGGGACTATTTGTACTTTTTACATCTATTAGATCTAGGGATCACTGGACCATGGAGTTAGTTCCCTCTTAACCTATGCAATAGTAGCGTAGTGTCAATATTTCTATACTGATTATGCACTGGCATTTAATATGATATAGTATTTGACCATAGTGACTTACTCTGCTATTTATACAGTGTTTCTATCTCTATGGTGTAACACTGTGTATTCGGTGCACCTATAACTAATATTCAAATAGCTCTGGATGTTATATCTTGTTTGTAATATTATTGGATTACTATTTGTAAACTATATTGTTAATAAAATTATATTTACTCTTTTAACATAAAAACTTGTGAGTTGGTATGCTTCAATTTCTATGGTTATAATGTATTAGGAAGCATCACAGGGTATTATCCCAAGTCCTGGGTGGCCTTTCTAGGATTATCTAGTGATTATGGTATCTGTATCTGAGTCTGTGTACTTCACGAACAGTCAGCTGATGCATCAGGTGACCATTTAAAGGATGGTGGGAGCAACTCTGAAGTTGCAACAAGTTGCCAGCAAGGAAAACTGACATTAACCCCTGCTGGGTTAAAAGCAAAAAAGCTACATTCAAATTATAGTGGAACCAGAGCTGCCCCACATCCAAAAATGGATCGTGACACCAATAGTATCAGCTCACAGCTGTATACTTAGCCTTTACTGGCTATTAAAATGGGGGACCTCCCGAAAAATCATATAGGGTTCCCCTATTATTAACCCTTTTCTGCCATGCCATCCGATGTACTATTCCATCCATGTGACCTTGGACTTAATTCCCATGGAGGAAATAGCACGTCACGTGCGATCAGTCGTGCTCACGGGGGGAGCGTGGCCGATCGCGGCTGGGTGTCAGCTGATTTTCACAGCTGACACCCGGCACTAAGTGAAAGGAGCAGTTACGGACAGCTCACGGCACTTTAACCCCCAGAACACTGTGATCAAACAAGATCACAGCGTTCTGATGGCATAGAGAAGCATTGCACAGGGAGGGGGCTCCCTGCATGCTTCCCTCAGACCTTCAGAACAACGCGATGTGATCCCGTTTTTCTGAGGTCCTCCCTGCCTGCAGACCCCCAGATCCAAGATGGCTGTTGGGTCCTTCCGGGTCCTGCAGGGAGGTGGCCTCTCAGTGCCTGCTGAGAGCAGGCACTGGCAAGCCTCCTCACTGCCCGTCAAATTGCTGAGAGCTGTGCAAAGTGTCAGATCAGCGATCTGACTTTTTATAGTGATGTTCCAACCTGGGAAAATGTAAAAAAAAATTAGCATGTGTAAAAATATTTTTTAAAAATTCCAAAATAAAGAAAAAAAGATTTTAACCCCTTTCTACCATTGGATGTACTATTCCGTCCATGTGGGATGGGCCCTACTTCCTAAGGACGGAATAGTACGTCCAGACTATCGCAGCTGACATCCGGCACTATGTGCCAGGAGCGGTCACGGACCGCCTCTGGCACCTTAACCCCCGGCACACTACGATCAAACATGATCACAGTGTTCCAGCGGTATAGGGAAGCATCGCGCAGAGAGGGGGCTCCATGCGTGCTTCCCTGAGACCCTCGGAGCAACGCGATGTGATCGCGTTGCTGCGAGGGTCTCTTACCTCTTCCTCCCTGCAGGCCCGGAACCAAAATGGCCGCGGGGCTGCATCCGTGTCCTGCAGGGAGGTGTCTTCACAGCGCCTGCTCAGAGCAAGCCCCGGGAAGCCTCCCTGCTGTGCATGTCAGATCGCTGATCTGACACAGTGCACAGCAAAGTGTCAGATCAGCAATCTGTCACTTTACTGTGATGTCCCCCCCTGGGGCAAAGTAAAGAAGTAACAAAAAAAAATTACACGTGTGAAAAAAAAAAAAATTCCTAAATAAATAATAATAAAAAAATATTGTTCCAATAAAAATACATTCCTTTATCTCAATAAAATAAAAAAAGCAATAAAAGCACACATATTTAGTATCGCCGCGTCCGTAACGACCTGACCTATAAAACTGTCCCACTAGTTAACCCCTTCAGTGAACACCGTTAAAAAGAAAAAAAAGGGAAAAAACAACGCTTTATTATCATACCACCGAACAAAAAGTGGAATAACACACGATCAAAAAGAGGGATATAAATAACCATGGTACCGCTGAAAACGTCATCTTGTCCCGCAAAAAACAAGCCATAATACAGCATCATCAGCATAAAAATAAACATGTATAGTCCTCAGAATAAAGCGATGCAAAAATAATTATTTTTTCTATAAAATAGTTTTTATCGTATAAAAGCGCCAAAACATAAAAAAATTGTATAAATGAGGTATCGCTGTAATCGTACTGACCAGAAGAATAAAACTGCTTTATCCATTTTACCAAATGCAGAACGGCATAAATGCCCCCCCAAAAGAAATTCATGAATAGCTGGGTTTTGGTCATTCTGCCTCACAAAAATCGGAATAAAAAGCGATCAAAAAATGTCACGTGCCAGAAAATGTTACCAATAAAAACGTCAACTCGTCCCGCAAAAAATAAGACCTCTCATGACTCTGTGGACCAAAATATTGAAAAATTATAGGTCTCAAAATGTGGTAACGCAAAAAATATTTTTTGCAATAAAAAGCGTCTTTTAGTGTGTGATGGCTGCCAATCATGAAAATCCGCTAAAAAAACGCTATAAAAGTAAATCAAACCCCCCTTCATCACTCGCTTAGTTAGGGAAAAATTAAAAAATTAAAAAAATGTATTTATTTCCATTTTCCCATTAGGGTTAGGGCTAGGGTTAGAGTTAGGGCTAGAGTTAGGGTTAGGGCTAGGGTTAGGGCTAGGGTTAGGGCTAGGGTTGGGGCTAAAGTTAGTGTTAGGGGTTGGATTACATTTACGGTTGGGAAAAGGGTTGGGATTAGGGTTAGGGGTGTGTCAAGGCTAGGGGTGTGGTTAGGCTTACCGTTGAGATTAGGGTTAGGGGTGTGTTTGGATTAGGGTTTCAGTTATAATTGGGGGTTTCCACTGTTTAGGCACATCAGAGGCTCTCCAAACGCGACATGGCGTCCGATCTCAATTGCAGCCATTTCTGCATTGGAAAAGTAAAACAGTGCTCCTTCCCTTCCGAGCTCTCCCGTGTGCCCAAACAGGGGTTTACCCCAACATATGGGGTATCAGTGTACTCAGGACACATTGGACAACAACGTTTGGTGTCCAATTTCTCATGTTACCCTTGGGAAAATACAAAACTGGGGGCTAAAAAATAATTTTTGTGGAAAAGAAAATGATTTTTCATTTTCGTGGCTCTTCGTTATAAACTGTAGTGAAACGCTTGGGGGTTCAAAGTTCTCACAACACATCTAGATAAGTTCCTTGTGGGGTCTAGATTCCAATATGGGGTCACTTGTGGGGGGTTTCTACTGTTCAGTTACATCAGGGGTCTGCAAATGTAACGTGACGCCTGCAGACCAATCCATCTAAGTCTGCATTCCAAATGGCGCTCCTTCCCTTCCGAGCTCTGCCGTGCGCCCAAACGGTGGTTCCCCCCACATATTGGGTATCAGCGTACTCAGGACATATTGAACAACAACTTTTGGGGTTCAATTTCAACTGTTACCCTTGGAAAAATACAAAACTGGTGGCTAAAAAATAATTTTTGTGGAAAAAAAAGATTTTTTATTTTCATGGCTCTGCGTTATAAACTGTAGTGAAACACTTGGGAGATCAAAGTTCTCACAACACATCTAGATAAGTTCCTTGGGGGGTCTATTTTCCAATATGGGGTCACTTGTCAGGGGTTTCTACTGTTTAGTTACATCAGGGGCTCTGCAAATGTAACGTGATGCCTGCAGACCATTCCATCTAAGTCTGCATTCCAAATGGTGCTCCTTCCCTTCCGAGCTCTCCCATGCACCCAAACAGTGGTTCCCCCACATAAGGGGTATCAGCGTACTCAGGACAAATTGGACAACAACTTTTGGGGTCCAATTTCTCCTGTTACCCTTGGGAAAATACAAAACTGGGGGCTAAAAAATAATTTTTAAGGTAATTTTTTTTTTATGGCTCTGCATTATAAACTTCTGTGAAGCACTTGGTGGGTCAAAGTGCTCACCACACATCTAGATAAGTTCATTAGGGGGTCTACTTTCCAAAATGGTGTCACTTGTGGGGGGTTTCCATGTTTAGGCACATCAGTGGCTCTCCAAACGCAACATGGCGTCCCATCTCAATTCCTGTCAATTTTGCATTGAAAAGTCAAACGGCGCTCCTTCCCTTCCGAGCTCTCCTTTGTGCCCAAACAGTGGTTTACCCCCACATATGGGGTATCAGCGTACTCAGGACAAATTGTGCAACATCTTTTGGGGTCCAATTTCTTCACTTATCCTTGGAAAAATAAAAAAGTGGGGGCAAAAATATAATTTTTGTGAAAAAATATGATTTTTTATTTTTACGGCTCTGCATTATAAACTTCTGTGAATCCCTTAATGGGTCAAAGTGCTCACCACACATCTAGATAAGTTCCTTAGGGGGTCTAATTTCCAAAATGGTGTCACTTGTGGGGGGTTTCAATGTTTAGGCACATCAGGGGCTCTCCAAACGCAACATAGCGTCCCATCTCAATTCCAGTCAATTTTGCATTGAATAGTCAAATGGCGCTCC